>NW_009212221.1:31914-48263 GCF_000690835.1 Fulmarus glacialis
AAAGCAAACTTAATGCTCTATACTTAACTGATCCATGTAAGTTAGAAAAGGAAGTAAAACAATGAAAGAGAACACCAGAAATCTGAAGTAAGCATATTTTCCCAATGATCGATGCAGCAATAATATTTTTAACAGCTACAAGACTAGTAGCTGAACACCTGGTTACTATACAAACCCAATCCTAACCCCCATTTTTGTAACAAATTTCATATTATCATAAAATGGAGTTCAGCTGAGGAATACGAACAATTTTATATGTGTATACCAGTTTAAAACTATAAATCTAACATTTAAAAATCTGTAACAAGGAGATGATATCTTTTATTTTTGGATAGACATTTAAAATATAACTGATTTTGCTGGCCAGAAAGAATTACTGTCTTCTTTTTTTCAGAGCCAAGTCTCTGCATCTTGAGTTTTCCTTGCCAAACCAAAAAAAAAAAAAATTAATTCCTTTCCAACTTTTTCACACCTGCATTTTACTGACTGTTTTGGTGTAGAAAACACACATGAGGTGGTTTTGTTTGATATTCTGACCGTATCTGGCACCTCTTTGGTAATGAAAGAGTACATTACAGCTTTGCCTGCAGGAGGAATTTCTTCAACTGTTATATAAGTTGCATGGCAAAGATCCAAGCCCAGAGACTTGTGCTGTTATGTGAGAGTAACTTTAGTGACATAAAGGATCTTGTTAACTTTTAGTGTGTTGGTGGAAAGTCTACACCAATCTAGGCAAATATTGAGTGTTAGTTAGCTAGTAATAACTTAAATTTTAAATTATTAGAAATAATATGAATATGGCATCTCCATTTGTTAATATCACCATCACATTAGTTGTAAAAGAGAGTGATAGTAACATGGAAAACTTTCAGTTCATAGCAGAAGGGAGCAAAGGTAATGTGACATTATTATTACATATGCTAGGGTTTTCAGATCTGTGATTCTTCTCCTTAAATTCAGCTAGAATTCTTAGTTTTACTCCTCCTGCCTCTTTTTAATGCAAACTTTGTACTCCGTATATGTCTATTGGATGAACATCTCTTTTGCAATTTAGTAGCTTATCTTGGTGGGGACTCAAAAGGAAAAAATATTTGCTGTGATAACATATAATAAACAGCTTTTTTAAAAAAGGCTATCAGATGTCGTTAGAGTTCAGCTGAATCACTTAATGTGCTTCTGGAAAATTATTAGATCCAAGATGCATAAAAATAAAAATAGGAAAGTACTCTGGAAGATCTGCATGATTTTAGTTCTCTAAGATTTTATTATTCAACTGGCTTTGATCAAAAGACAGAAATCTCAACAGGCATAAACTCTTACGGAAATCTCAACAGGGACATAAACTTTATATAGCATAAAATTTTAAACACACATCTGTTTGGAGTATATGGAGAAAAGAAAGGGAACATTTAGGAACTTTTTTAATGGTTTGAGAAATGAGTGGTTCTTCTATCTCAGAATTAGTCAAACAGATTTTGCACAGGCTCCTTTCTGTAGAATCTGTGCATTATGATGAACAAAATATTTAAATAGGAGGTATAAAATGCAATCTTTAAGAAGCAACAGAAGTAGATCATGGTACTGAAAGTGTTTTTAAGTATGGTGTGTGATTCTGAACCTATTAAATACTACCCTGAAATACTGCAAAACTTAACATCTCCCTTTTTGTTTCCTTACTATAAGGCATATGGTTTCAAGCGGCTACATACCAAGGGGGTAATATCCAATAAAGTCAATAGGAAACTTCTTTTCTTACTGAGGTTCTTGTCTAGTTCCTGAATGAGGATATTGTCATACAGTCTGTGAGGGTGGGCTCACCACCCTCTGTTGCTGATGATACTAAATGGAGTGATTATTCAGAGGATATGCTCTTCGTGACAGACCTGTTGTCATTTTTGTTAGCATTGCACATCCCACCTCCAGCTATGATGATAATAACAGAAGTTAGTGGGTGATAGAGAACTTGGTCTAGTTAAGCCTTAACTATGTATCTATATCTATATTGTCTATATCTGTCTCTGTATTTTAGCAGTCAAAGTAGAAATAACAGGGTAGCTAATTTAATTTAAAACACATTCTATCACTCTGGGTTTTCTTTAGCATTCTTGAGACATTTTCATTGATAAACACCTATCTGAAGTATTTCTTGTTGAATGCTATGGCACAAACAACATTTAGCTTGATCATGAAGCTCTGAAGATCTAAATTTTTGTATCCTGCACCCACCCAACATTTATTAACATTTTAAAGCTCTCCAAGCCTCTCAGGAACTGTTACACAGTTTGGAGCTGACTTTTGTTAGTGATGAGTACCAGCTGAGTCAGAATAAAGAAGAAAATCTTTGCATCTGAAGGTTGCTAATACATTTTCTCAATGTGAAGAACAATCTGAGTACTATAGCCACATGGATCCTTCTACTGTTAAGGGAGAAACAAAACGTAAAGTTCCAACTAGCTAGGTTTATGCCATAGTTGTATTATTTTCGCCATGTGAAAGCAGTCCTTATTATCCTCAGTTTCAAAGTACATACAAGAGAAAGTAGAAAGCGAAGGATGCTGCTAAGAAAAACATCCAAAACACCAAGAGTGGTAAGTAAATAAATCATTGTACACTTGTGCATAAAACTAATGTACAGCATACCATGGATTGGAGCCGCTTCTGTTCCTTTTGGACAATTTGCAAATCCTCTAATGAGTTTATGGGGTTTGGTTTTAGACATAGATCAGGCATTGTGTGCTAAGATTTTAGTTATGTTTGCTTCATCTAATTCTAAGAATTATGAACTCTTTACATTCTTAAATACTTTTGAAAGCTGTTAGCCGGACAGTTCTAACACCTTCCTCTGCTCTACGTATTTTATAGATCATTTAGAAACAGGAACTACTCTATGGAACTCCTATTGAGCCTAGCAAAACATCGCATAGCTATGTCATCTAGCCAGTACTGTAATCATAGTGCATTGTTTGGAAAATGGGGAAAAATGCAATGATGTAATATAAGGTCACATTCGAGGACCCAATCCACAGAACCCTGGAAAAGGCAGTGCAGAGTTATTTCTGAGGAGCTTGAATTTGTCTTTTTTCATATGTTGATGTCTAAAATGATAACAAGTATTGTGAAGGAAAAAGGGAGAACAAAAGCATAATCCAGATTTTTTTCTTTCATGATAATAGTAATACTTATTTCTACATCTACTGCTTGGGTGATGTATTTTTTGGGGAGAATTCTGTGCTGATACAGGCTTTCAGTCATAACATGTAATGCTGATGCTTATGCAAGCCTCCCCCAAGATCATTACTGAAGTTTCATAAAATGCATAAATCCAATAAACATGATATGAGAATATTACAGCATTTTCCCTTTGCTGTTTTCAACAGGAAATACATTCTAGATTAAATATTTGCAGGAACCTCAAGTTTGAACAAAAGTCATGAATCTCTCCCCTCCGCCCAGTCATGCATATAGTGGAGTTTAATGCAGACTAATTTGTAAAAATTTGATGCATATGCTGACATATGCAATCAATTTTCTAATATGGCATGCTTTCCACCACTTAGTATGCGTATGTCCCAGGTACGTGGGTACTCCATTATGAACACAAGAGCTTATATGTCCCCAGACAGCAATAAGCAGTCATCAGATTGCTGAAAACTGCAAATGTGCCCAAGCTAATGCTGCAAGTATTTGGACTGATATTGCACAAAGAGGTTGGACAGAGAAATACAAAGGCAGGCTTTCATCCATTTCCAGAATATTTCATGCTTGGCATTAAAAATGTATTTCAATTGCTATGATGATGAACATAAATTAAAAAGATTTATCAGTTTGCTTTCTGAAGATGCTGGTAGTGTTTTATTCTAAAAAAGATGCTGCTAAAATGTCATGATGCTTAAAAAACATCTGTTCTTCCAGATCATGACTAAAGAAACTCCACACTTACTTTATTTGTATTTTGTTATTGGTTTTTATGTCTTTCAGTCACTCTTAATGAATGTTAAAAGCTGTTAGTCAAAGGTACGTAATGTCTCAAAGCCGACTCTTACTTCAAGATGATCTTGGATGAGTTGAAGCCTTACTGAAATAAATGCAGCAGGAGCCAAAGGGAACGATGGGTACTTGGCATTGCCCTGAGCCTGTGCCACTGCAGGGAGAGTAGGGAAGGAAACAGCCTTGTCTGAAAAACTTCTAGAGGTTTGTTGGACTCCTTAACCCTATTGTACATCAGAAATCAAAGCACTGTAAATAAAGTCCCTCTTCTGTAAAAGTACTTCCTTTGCTGCTATCAGAAAGAATATGAGAGGCAGATTCAAGCTGTCTGACATTCTTCTAGTTTATTACTAGGTGATTGCTCATCTGCATTAGTTTTCATGAAATAGAATTGGTCTCTCCTTCTGAAACTGATCTGGGAGGTTTCAAGCTTAGTCTCCCACGTGAAAGAAAATGGCCTCCAAACACTGGGCTGAGGAGTTGGACTCTTCCTTACTCCTCTGCCTTTAATTTCCCTCTTGTTCTAATGAATGGTTGTCTTTAAACAGAAAAGGAATAATTCTCACGAGTAATTTAACAGAGAACTATGCAAGAACAGGGAGAGTGTTCCACTTGCAGGCAATTAGTTTTAGAATTATTTCCGTTAAGTTACTTGAATTTACAGCTTTAGGTAACACTATCCAATTTAAGGGAGACTCCGATATTGCATCTGTCTTTCCATGTTTCAGTTCTGCTACTCCAGTAGAATTTGGAAGCTCTTGCTTCTGAAAGCTGGAATAAAAGCCCTACATATGGGCTGCTCCCCAACATATGCTTTAGATAGCCGAGACTCCCCTTCTTCTCAGCTCAGTCACTCCCACAGATGACCAAGGTCAAAGAGGTGGCAGCAAGCAGTAGCAGCTGGAGGAGTGAGACCCTGAGGTGGTGGTGTTGGCAAAGGGAAATGGAGGTCTTTTCCTGGTCTATTATTACTGCCCTTTCATCAGTAACAACTGATAAGTTGTCTTGCATCCAGTAAAAGGGAGTGAAGGTTTCTTTGGGCAGCTCCTCCTTATGTGAACTTACACCTTATGTGAACTTACACCTTATGTGAACTTACAGCAAGTGTTGACTGGCAGAGGGGACTGTAAGTACAAGGGGATGTGCCTTTTCCCCTCAACTAATTCTGCACATTTTTTTTCAGAGAAAGGTTCAATATTTATTGTGTTTAAGTAGAGCCACCTTATCAACAAGGTGTTTAGACACCTCAGGTTTTAGTGCAGGACAGGTTTTAGACACTTCAGTAGGGCAGTCAGTTTCTATTGGAAAGCTCAGTGTCCAGCATTGTTATTTCAATGAATTCACAGTCAAAGTTACTTTCCTCATGAGTACTTATTTCTCTTGATTCAGGTCAAAACAAACTCAATTACCTGCCCCTGTGAAGATTTCAATAAATCTTTCTTACTTCTTTCTGCTAAAATGGGAAGATGAAGGGAAGAACATAACGTATTTTATCTGAAGTCAGTTCCTAATTCAATTAGACCTTCATCTTGGCCCCATTGAACTCACCGGGCTTTTTGCCACTGACTTTAATAAGGTTAGAATCAGACTTATAACTCGCAGTTTCTTATTTCTTCCAGATAACCAATTAAAATATTAAATATCTCAGGGTGAATGCTTCCTTCTCGTCTACCTGTCCCTTGATATTGTGTTATTGCTTTTTCTTCTGTCCTTCGTTTAAGTTTTAATTAAGAATTCCTTTGTGTGTAGGTAAAGGGGGGGGTGTTTTATTTTAAAACTTTTCAGGATATGCTTCAGTTTTGACAGTTTCTAAAGAGAGAAAAAATATGAACATGATTTTTTTCTAGTGGAGGCCTCATCTACCAAATGTGCTTGCATGAGGATGAATTGGGAAATGAGATTACGAATAAGGGATATGAGAGCAAGCATGCACTCTCTCTCCTCTTTTAATTAAAAAAAAAAAAAAATCATTTGATTAATAAGAATCCTTGTTCTCATCAAGGCTCTCCAAAGAAAATAAACCTCCTTTCTATTTCACAGAACGTCCATTGTGAAAACAAGATTAATATTACTGATAGCTGGTTTCATTTCTGAAACCTCATTACATTCATATCCATTCATTCTTCTTTTTAAACCTGTCAGATCAGTGCTTATTATTTTAGATCAGTGACAACTAAAAGTAATGCCTTTTGATCCAGTCCGTGGCATTGGTTGCTATGCCTGACAATACAGGTGAAAAGAATGTGATACTCGGGGACTACAGATTCAGATAAGAGCATGAAGGAAGACATGTGGGCAAAGCAACACCTCTAAAAACATACTTGAATGCTGGTATGTTCTTCTATAAAGAAGGAAGATATTTACTTGGGTGGTGGAGAGAGGAAGGTAAAGAGAATGGGAATGATTTGGCTTGATTTTCATTCAGATTTGTTCTAGTGACCATGTACTTGTTGGGTTGCAGTGTATGTACCAGCAGTACTGCCTGGCTAATACTTGAATGAATGTATATTGCCCTCCTTTCAGGTAAATATTTGAAAATCATAACTTTGGTCTAAGTGAAGATTTTGCACTACAGTTACTGACTCAAGCCCTATGTGCAAGGCCAAAAAGATACTAGTTATCTCTCTTCTGTGCAGGTATAGACAGCATAGTGGTGTATGTAAGACAATAGTTGAAGACCTTTGTAGGGCATGTGAAACTAACGAAAAATTAAATTTTTACTTGGATTTAATAACTGTAGGGGGATAGAAGGGAATCCCACTCAATCTACTGACTTGTCAAGTCAGTAAGAAGTTATTTCTAACGGTGTACAATGTAATTAAGTCTACTAACTTTTTTTATTCTAAAAACCTAAATTACACAGTCTAGGGTGTTAGATGCATGATAGTGATTCCCACTCCTTGTAAGAATTAAACTGTTGGCTGCTTACAAGGTTTTCTAATGACAAAACTGTCTTGTGAATTCATTATGGCCTTGTTTATCGATTTCTCTAGGTCTCTAGGGAACATTACAGACTAATCTGAAATTTCTGTCTCAGATGTATATTGAAAGAATTAGAACTGCTGAAAAGAATCTATTTAATGTACAAACACCTTTGTCTAATTGTTGACTTTAAAACTAGCTTAAACAATGTATTGGATGTCATCATGGCATTAACTTTTCCCACCGATGAGGATGTTTGAGTGTCCTCCTGCATGCTTTAAGTTCCTTGCTGTAGATGTAAGGGCAAAAAAGAATTTTTCTCAATACAGCATTGTGCTGTGAAATCCTCTCCAGCAAAGCATTTTATCTTGACTAATAACTTTTTCCTTGTGTCTGAAAATCAGTGGGGAATGTTTTCTACGCACTGTACATCCTGGACAACTTCCAGGGTTTGAATTTTGGCCAGTGTCACTGTGAGACTCTAGTGGCAGGGATTTAACATTTGTTTAGTTAAATGAAATGGGAGCCATAGATCAAGATGTTATTTATAATCCAATAACCCAGGCTAATTTTAGTAGCCAAGCTATATATGCCTTGAGCAACCAGTTGCTAAACCTTGCTTAAAGAGCTTTGATGTCTATTGATCTTGCTGATTATAGCCATACCTTTCATTTGGAAAATGAGAAATGGACATCCTTGGATAAATTGAAAACCACATCAAAGCAAATTAGTGCCTTTTATTTAAACAAATAGATGTGAAACTTTGTTTTGTCTATATTGGCTCCAGCCAACAGCATATGAACTGCATGAATTTTCTTCTTTTTTCAGCTGATCCAGGTGGTGGGAGGTTTTCATTTTCTCCATCAAGTTTAAGAGACTATGGTTTGAATGAAAGAGTACTGACTAGATATCAATTTAAACAAGAATCAAGGCATGGAAAAAGATATTGAGTCAAACTGAAAACAGGTCTTGTACTTCATTTGTTCAACAGGCTTGCATTTGGGTTAGCTTCTGTATTACTAAATACTAGATTCTAAGCTGAAGTACTGTATATGGCCAGAACTTGTTAGATGAAGAAGAAAAAGAAATAAATGTCACAGACATTTATTTCAAATCAGGTGTTCCTTGATGTCATTCATGACTATGTGAGTTTTAGATGTGATTAAAGTTATGCTGTAGAGCAAGGCAAATTTTATTTTGCCAGAAACTGGCAAGATTAGTAAAATGACATGTTTATTTTACAGCAAAATAATCACGTGATCTTTTTTTTTGATTGAACACGGAAAAGAAAGAGATCCAAAACACACAATTTTATTACAATATTTGGAAGAGAAATACATGAGTCTAAGGTGATTCATACTATGGGTCCAAACCTGAGGTTTTTCCGTATTTTGGGAGAGTCCTTGGATGAACAAGTTTGTACTGATGCATATGCAAAATAAATCTGTTCCTCTGGAAAACTGGCATTTTGATGTAGAGATTTAAGAGCTGCTTCCTTTATCTCTAAAATTAGTTAATATAAATATTATCAGCAGGTTTTTGTGTTGCTTAAAGCTAAATCTGAGTGGTCAAACATATTGCAGAAATGGCTCTGTTAAAATATCTGAAGTAAAAGTGAAGGCAAAACCAGTTCTTCAGCTCAAAACTTAGCTTAAATTGATCTATTTCACAGGCTTAGTGAGAGGATGGTGACATGTCTGCAAGCATTTATAGATCACTGAATGTGCTGATCTGTTAATAGTAAATCCTATTGAAATTATGGTAAACTTACACTGGTTTTTTTTGGTTGTTTTTTTTTTTTGAGCATTAGAATATAACTTTAGAATGATATTTATTATAAAGTGCATGGCAGTCTGTATGAGATTTTTTAGTGGAACAATTAGTAATCGATTACGAAAAGAAAATGCTTCAACTTTTGAGCCATTCTTGTCAGTATGAATAATGAAGGTAACATAATAAATACTGTTAATGGCAATTTAATGAAATGTGAGCAATGGATAATGCTAGAGATCTTTTGGAATGGCTGATCTGTCCAGTGGTTTATCAGAAATACAAATTTTAAACAGTAAAAGCACAAACTATGTTTGTTTCAGATTTTTATTTTATATAAAACTGATCATAATACAGATATATTTTTATATCTGATTTAATAATACTACAGTAATTCTATCCATTTACTGTCTGTCTGTCAAAGTTTGTGCTAATATAACATTTACAATTCACATCTGCAAGTTCTGAGAACTTGAGTGTCATTACTATTTGCAATCTTAATATCTTTCTGCCACTTTTTATTACTTATGAACTGATTGTGCTTTTTTGTGCAAACTGAGAAAACACTTTGAGAAACCTTGTATCTCGCTTTGTCTGTTAGTTTAAAAAGAAATACAACCAAAAATCTTATATAGTTAACTGTGCTATGATCTTTTATTTGTCCTGTGCAGTCAGGCTCTATGCAGATATCTCCAAAAGCATCAACATGCATCTGTTCATTGATCAAATCAGAGCCTACACTGTATTTCTGAAGCGTGCACTGAACAACATATATTTCTTTGGCTTCACTTGTTCTTGCTGTTTTCTCATTAGGCTACCTAAGGATTTTGACTGAACTGGTGGGATTGAATATAACTAGGAACTGAAAATGCCCCCAGTTAAGGTTTTCTTGTCACTGAAAAAGACCTCGGCTTCACCTTTCAAATTCCAGTGGACGGCAATCTAAAGTGAAAATGTTCAGCTGAAATTGCTGGGACCTTAGGTACTCCAGGCTACTGGAAAGACATCTTATTATTAATCCTGCATTAATGACGAGATTGGACTTAGGGCATGATCCAGAGCCCATTGTAGTCAATGGGAGTCTTTTTCCATTGACTTCAGCGGGGTTTGGATCAGGCCTTTACTTTCTAAAATGAATAGACTCCCAGCGAAAGTCTGCTTTAAGCAAGTGACATCCTTTCCGAAGATCTTAGAAGATACTGAAGACGATAGTATACTCATACTTCCTTCATGAGTATGGCTATATGTATGGCTCACTGCTCAGGGGACCACTCAGTGTATCTTAAAAGTAAAGAAAACCCTTAAAGTCTAAGTGTTGCTGATCACATTCAGAATACTTGATCTAGAAAGCAGGGATTTATGTTCATATAATAAATTGCTAAATTATGAGAAACAATGCAGACAAATTTCTGAGTGTTTCTTAGTTCCCAAGGGAAAGGGGAGAATTTAAGTTTAAAACTCCCAGAACTCTAGTATGTGAATCCTTGATATTCAGAAATAAAAAGCAATGATATCACTAGAGACTTCACTTTCTGTCACAATGACTGTAATGAAAACTAATAGTACGAACACAAAATCATTGATTTTTCTATGAGGAGTGACCATTTTCAAAATTTCTATAAAAGGGATCTAAATATGCTACAAAATTGAAGGAAACAAAAGGATTTCCTTAAAAAGAACAAAGAGTAGGGGGTTACAAAGTTCCTTTTTCGTTGTTTTTGTTGTTGGTTTTTTTCCTGAATAAGTTTAAAGAATTTTCCTAAATTGAAGAACAAGTAGAGAAAATTTAAATCCTCCCCTACCTCTTTAACCCATGTACTTTCCAAGGAAAAAGTTCTGTTTCAAGTCATGTAAATATCTGAAATCCTGAATGCCTGAGAGCACAGACTGAGCAATGGCTTCAAGGCTTTTGGCTTCATAGTCTTTATTAGTTACATGGTGTCTGACAGCCATCTGCAGGACTGTCTCTATGTTTGAGCTAGTTGTTCAAAATTTCCTTTACAGACAGTACTTTTGTAGCAGAAATCTTATCATGCTCATGCAGTTGTTTAAAGTTGATCTGATGAACTATGCCCCAAAACTGCCTCTATCTCTCCACTCATTATGAAAGGAATAAATATAACGACTCAAAAATACATGTGTACATTTGAGCACATAATTTGCTTCTGCCTCCCTCCTCAGTTGATACAAACCGAGAACCTTAAAACCTTGTGATCAGGACCAACAAAAAGCTTGTAATCAAGGCTAGAGGTTCAAGAGTGAAGTGGCTGAGAAAGCCTTTGGAATTCCAGCAATCTTTATTGCAGCAGTGAGAGGACTTGGACACTGCAAATTGCAATTTCCACAGCTCTAAAACAAGTGATTTGAAAAGGGAAGAAGAGGGAGCCTGAAAGATTTCTGCCAGATGTTCAGAGACATCTCAAGTCCAGACACTCCTGGTACCTTCTACTTTTCCTCCTTCCACGTGAGGGTGCTCATATCTTCCATTTCTGGCCAACAGCCTGAAGCAATTACTTTCTGGTACTTTGTAGAAAATTCAGTCAAAAATCATCATTTTTTTAACAGAGTTTTCTGTCCTCCTTTCCTAGGCATAATAAGATGCATAGAGAGAAATAAAATGTCTCTGAAATTTTTGTTCTATCTGGCACCTCTGAAAAGAGTTATCTGTAGTGTTTAATTAACATAATCTTTGACAAAACTAATCATTTCTAGTGAACAAATACTAAGGGGCAGATTGTTGGCACTTCTGAGGTTGTTCCATCCTCTACAATAATTTTGTAAAGGTAGAGTCCTCTGGTTGACTGCAACAGGACCTAAATGGAGATGGAGCTGCTTGACAAATATGTTTTGGAAATAGAATGATATAGTGGAACTGCTCAAAAATTCTTGCTTTTTTATCTAATCCAAATTTCTTTTCCCATTACAAATTGAATGCATTAATCTTGTCAGTTAACACGAATTTTACAGGAAACTTTATGGTCAAAGTATGTATCGTAATTGGGATCATTATTCCACCTGATAATTTGTTTTCTTATAAAAAGCTACATTTCTTACTAGGTAACTCTTGTCATAGTTCATATCTCCCTTGATTGATGTGACCCTATTTGATCCCATTTGTGCGGTTTACAATGTTGTATAGGGCAAAAATTCTCTTTGAACACTGGGAAGGTGCACTACAAAGTTTTACCAAGTTATATTCTGTGGGAATGACTAGTAGTTTATAATGCAACCAAACTGTAAATCTGCATATGTAAATTGTAAATACTGTCTTGAGGTTGACTTTGGGCTACTGGTTTTTGAAGGTTGCTCTTATATTGTATAGTTTCCTAATAAATGTTACACTCACTTGTTCTTTTATTTGATATAGTCTCTTCAGTTTATCATTTTCTTATTGCTAGTTCTTAGACTTCATGCAAAGACACTAATTAAAACTGTTAATATATTGCCTGCTGTAAGGAATCTCTTTTCCTAATTTGCAAGAGAATGTTGGTAGCATGCCTCTTTATATTCTTGAAAAAATTCTATGACAACACTGCCGAAAAGTTTTGGAATTGTTTTCCTTTATACTGAGTAAATTATTTCTGTCATCTATGTTATTAGATTTTAATTCAGTAAAGCTGATCTAACAAACTGTGAAGGACACAGACTATAAACCTTTCAACAGCTTTGGCAAGAAAAGTCATTCAAGGAAAATACGTGTGCATGTATGAATGGGAATTTGAAGGATCAGCTGTGTGAGTGAAGCCCTATAAAAGAAGGACTGTATTTAGTATTATGGATGATGATTTACATCTCCAGTTGGGAAAAGAATCTGCATATGTTTTACAGAGTGTGATAATTCAAAGTGGCCAAATTACAGGGATGTCAATAAACTTCCTTCTCTGTTGTCTACCTAAAACAAATCACTTTTTTTTTCTTTTCTTCTTCTTTGAAATAACACAGAAATATGAAATGCAAGAATTCATTCAAGTCTGCCACTGTGCTGTGGTAAATTGCATACTGACCCAGCTCAGACAGAGTGTTCTGCAGAAACTTTACACGTTATCTCTAGAACTTTATGTTATCTACAGACCACCTAAGAATTGCCGCAGTCTTATTTTTAAGAATCTTTTAAGTGATATTGGTTATGTAGCTATCTATGAAACTGTCACTGTTTCAAATACATCAGGAATATCTTATTGCTAGTTTATCATATCAAATTAATGTGTGTGCATTAGCTGAGAATAGAGGTGAAATGGCTGAACGTTAGAAAACCATTCTGATGGGCAAGTTGGCAAAGGAAATTCACAAGAAATTATGGGAACTGAATGTCTATATAGGTTTGTTTTCTCATTGATTAAGGTTTATTTAGGACAATAACTCAAAAGCATACAGAAAAATAATTCATCCTCTCATATACAAAAAGAGAACAAATGGGCAATGATATGAAAATTAATTACTTAAATAGCTATTAAACACAGGGATATTGAATGAAGCATTGTTGTTGGCAAACAGTATTGATTTCTTTATACTGCATGTAATGATTGAAATAAGGCTATAAAACAATCCATTAGTGTGGAGAGACACCTTTTATGAGTGCTAGAGTGATTCTGTACGAAAGCCATGAGTGTTAGAAGAGAAACTATATCAATGCCTCTCAATCTGAGAGTTTACACCCAGAAAGTAGAATAACGATCTTGATTCACAATTGATAGTCTCAAATAGATTTATGTCATTGGAAATTAGTTTCATTGTTCAGAGCTGGTATATCCCAAAGTACTAGTATGTAGGGAATCACGAGTCTTGAGAGCTTGAAAGAAAGTCTCCGTTGCCATACTCACCTATGCAAGGAAAAAATACTGTTCCTTAACTGAGCTGTAGAATAGAATGTCACACAGACACAGACAGACACATAGGCACTCAGATACCCTCTTTACTCATACTTGATACATTTGCTATTCACTGTTTTGACCACTCAGATTCAGTACTTCTGGTGTGTTTTATTTTTGAAAGAAGCTTTTGAAAGAAGATCTTCTGTGAATTATACGAACAGCAAATAAACATATGATTTTGGCACATGTAACAATAAGGTGCAGTAATCGCTTCAGTCCCTGAAACACAGCTGTGTGATGGTACAGGCTCTATGATGATCTGCAGAAGACATTTATTCAGCCTGGCAACTGCATTGTTGACTCTATTAAATCTTTCCATGCAAGCTGATCAGAACTACTGTGGATCAACCACCACCTCTTTGTTTTGATAGACACAAAGACCTGGATGTTTCAACAGTTTCACTGTGCATAAAAACTGTATCCTTTGTTTGACTACAGTGGGCCTCTCCTATTACTCCCCTAACTATTGAAACTCTCAAAATGAAGTATCTGAATCTTACTTTCTTCCATATCCTTTATAAATTGCTATCACTAATAAATTCTGGAGCTGAAGTTCTGTATTGTTGTCAACTGTTACAAACTGCCAAACGAACTTGAGAATTGTAAATGTCATGTGAATATGATGTTGAAGAAGACAATTACTGCAACTATTAATTTAAATTTCAAATTATCTGTTGTCAGTATTCAACTATCACTTAATCTCCCAGACTAGCACTGAAGGTGTGTTTTTTTTTTTTTTTTTTTTAATAGAGAATAGCCTGCCCATATATTCTCTAGGGTGTATTAGCCTGGAAACAAAGATGATGAAGGGTAGTTTAGGTTTAGACTGACAGACTAGAATATTTTCATTGCAGTCTCTGCAGCATTAAAATCCTAAACCCCAGAGAAGAGAGAGGTTTTAGATAAATTACTTTATTTTGAATCCACTTCTACATACCACACACTGAAAATACAGAACATAATTTTATAAGGAGATCTGACAGGTGAGCTCTCAAACTTATCTTTTGCTTTTGCTTTATGTCTTTCATAATCTTACCAGGTAAAAAGGAGGTAAAGGTTTCAACAAAGCTCCTTCATTTTGTCAGGTACTCATCTGTTTGCATGTGTTCTTCTTAAATTTCATTTTTGTAGTTTATGGCACTCTCTCTTTCAGGCTTCTCATTTATTTATCTTCCAGGAGTGACCCAGAGGAAAAATAGCAAGATGGATCTGATTTTGCATATTAATTGTCAGAGCTCTGACATATAAGCATAGGTGTTTCTGTTGTTGTAGGAGATAAAATGCATCCTTTTGGCCTGTGGAAATATTGAAAGTATTGTATGCTTTCATGATACCAGATGGTTTCTAATTACTAAGGCCGTTGCCTGGAAGGCTGTTTTTAGTCACTGACAAACTCACATCCTATTTGCATTTAAATGGTTCTCAGATGTAACTAGTAGCTTCACAATACGCTGTCAGTAGGGACACAATTGTACAATCCAATTCTATGCAGTAGCTTCACTGAAGTAGCTACTAGCCTGCTGCCTGTCTAGAAAATGAACATTTCAGATTGGGATAAATATCTGTGGCTCTAGTGTGATGACTAGTTATATTTTACTTCATTCTTCAGAACAGGGCTCCTCCCACCACTACCTCGGTAAACAAACCTCTACCTTTAACATGACAACCTCCTACATCTTTTTCATTATAATTTTCCCAGGGCTAATACAGTCTTCTCTAGTGAAGTGAGTTACTTCCAAGTACTACAGGTACTGTGCCTAAAAATCTTCATTCTATTTAGAACAAAGAAAAAAAATTCCATTTGTTTATGTAAAGCTTTCGTTATAGCACTGCCAATGCAGAATCATTATTGCATTTCATCTAAAGTTGACTGAATTTTGGTTCAAAAATAAATTCTATGCTGTGCAGGTTAACTTAATAAATAGATTATACAAAACTGCACTTTGCTTCAAAGGCAACAATTTTGCTGTGTTGTTTGTGTTGCTTGGCAAAAAATTGTTTGGATAATGTGTGTAACATAAAAATATAGATATTTAGAAGTTTAGGCAACAACTGTGTTATCCCCAAACTTGTACACTGCTGATCACTGACATACAGAAATTTTCCCTTGAATATAGTTTCAAAGATTATGCTTCTGAATTTGACTATTCTAAGATCAAATGGTCAGAGACAATTGTTTCCTGATTTCTATGATTTAATGAAGGTGATAGGGTGTCTATTAAGTGATTAAGTGATTCCATCTCCGTGATATTCATTCATGGCAATCCTTAGAATTGCCATGAATGCAATTGCCTTCCAAGGCAATCCTTAGAATTTTTCCATGTACAGCAGTTTCATTTGTTTACAAATTTACCATAAGATTTTTTAAAGTATTTAATTTTATCATTAGAATTCGTAACGATGAGAAAAACACTAACTCCTTATAGTTCCATTATCCCAGCTAACAGCATGTACTATTAATTTTTGCAAGCTTTCTTTTTAATTTCGGTTTCAGTGATAGACCAATGTATGCATCTGTATTGCTATAGCAGGCTTACCTATTGTTGCTGTTGAACACCTACAATGTCAGCAAACTGCAGTGTCACACTATCATCGTCTCAAACCTAATGGAAAGACATGTATTATGGCTAGTTTTTGTGAACTGTCAGATGAGGTGAGCGTGTACTGATGTTAAAGGAATTGTAAGATGGGCAGTTAACTGTTTGTACATAATGTATTGTTACTCTATGTTCTTTTTCTAGTTTGGGGTTTTAGCCCACAAAAAGAGGAGCTTTTCTGGGACAAAACCTCAGTCCTGCT
>NW_009212221.1:48294-70879 GCF_000690835.1 Fulmarus glacialis
TTACTGAGCTCAACAGGCCAGACTTCACCTCTGGTATTTACATTCACTGTAGACCAAGGTAAAAGTTAGTGACAGCTCTTCTGTATCGCTGTTTGTTTGTTTCGAGGGTGAGGGTATGAAATTAGCCAGATAGGAATTGGGACAGGATTGTTTTTATGAGTGAATGAGCATGAATCATATTCTGGATCAGGAAAGCCAGCTGCTAGAATTTCCACCACCCACACCTTTAAAAGACATCCATATTTAACTGAGACACATTATTATTGTATAACTGGTGGCAGTAGTCCTACAGTTGGCAGTTCACATGACAAAGGATGGAAGCCTGATAACAGCTGACAGTGATGGGAATTTTTTCTCTGACTTCAATATAATTCTGGAATGAAATGCTAGCCCTATCTGTAGTTTATCTACATCTTGTTTTGCTTGGTTCCCCTTGCAGTCAGCGGGAAGGCATAGCCTTCTCTAGAGAGTGATTCATTCCGTCCGAAGGCAAGTGTCAAGATGTATGTGCAGGGTGATTCACCTGAATTATTTCCTTCCATCAACTTGGAGGGGAATGAAAAACATGACTAATATAGGCAAGTCAAATATCCAGATCTCTAATGAATCTTCTCAATGGGATCTTCAAAATATCGTGTTGAAAATCTTAACATGACTAAATATAACAGACAAAAATAAGTTTAAATTTAGTTTCAAGACCCACAGTCAAATTGTGCTCAAGTTCTCTAGCTGAGCAGGAGAGAAGGATGAAAACAGTTTTCCTTGTTAAGTCTTGTCTCCTGTATAAGATGCTTCCTACAGTGCAGGCTGTTTTCTCTACCAGTAGCGTTTTTAAAGCCATCTGTACACACAGGAACTGTTGAGGGCAAAACTCCATTGGTGTCTGGCAGCCCAACTGGGCAGGCATATGCTCTGTACTGCTGGAGGGATATAAAAGCAGACATGATCCCTCCCTGCTGACTGGGAAGCGATCAGACCTAAGAATATACATAAAAACATTGTTTACCCAACATGTCGGTATGACTTGCTTGGTTCTAATAAAAAACTAATTTTCAAGGCAGTATTGTGATGGCTGCCTTTAGGGAGATATACTTCTGTAGCAATGCTGTGGTAGAAAATATTTGAAATTGATCCTGACTTGAATAAATAATGTCAGAATCTGTAAAGGCTACATCTAGTTTCTGGAGCTGTTGCTGTTGCAAAGTCCCCTGCACAGGAAAAGGAGAAGACATTCTGGCCTACTAAAAGAAGGCTTCTTCTACTTTCTGCTGAGGCAGAAGTTTCTGGCCAAATATGTTATGGTGAGCAAATAGAGAAAAGGAAGGAAACTGCAGACCCCAGATCCAGGTACCACATCAGGAAAGTATCTCTGTCCAGCAGTGCAAGCTTAGCGTATGCTTTTCATCTGCATGCACCCTTGGCAGGGGTGGGTGCTTAAGAGGCATTCAGAAGAGTGGAGCAGCTCATCTCTTGGGAACTTGCAACAAAGGAGAGCATTCACTGGGGTTGTTCTGCTGAAGAAGAACCAGAATGAAACAATCCTTTCCACACATTAGATTTGCTTCCTGTTGAGGGCAATGGAGATATTATCTGAAAATTTGTAGAGGAACATTTGCCTCTATATTTTTCAGCCATATGGCACCTATTAGTTTCTTCTAGATTATTATTAATGGCCACATCAGACCAAACAGAAATTATATGAATTCAACAGAGTCCTAAGACAACACCCTGGTTAGGCACGTGTGCTTCAAATTTTGAAAACTGTAAAGCATATCTGGAAAAACCCCCAAACTTCTCCTGAAAAATCATTACCAAAACTAAGTCTTGAACTACTTAAGCCGGAGTTGCATAGACAAGAACTGAAAATTACCACTTTGGGGGGTTTTGCCTGTTTGGTTTTTGTTTGTTTTTGTTTGGTTTTTTTGTGGGTTTTTGTTTATTTTGGCTTGGTTTTTTCCCAGATGATTAGTTCATTCCATACTACCTGAGCCATTAGTTTAATATTTATAAATTTTGGAGAGTTTTGAGAGTTAACTGGTCAGGAACAGCAACGCACTAAATGTTAAGAGAACCTCCATGGAATTGTTAGCTTAATAATAATTAGCTTAATCCAAGGAGTATAAAAAGTAATTTTGTCTTTAAAGGTTAAAAGAAATCACAAATTAATGGAAGAGAATGTTTGTTAGCTTTAATTACAACCTTTATTAATGACGGACAAAATGAAAGCTGAGGCTTATATCGTCCTCATTATGGTCTACAAAAGCCTACTTTTGATACCTTTATACAGATTTATCTCTTATACAGAAAAAATATTACAGACTATTAGTGTAGATTGTGATAAAAAGAACAAATACATACCAAACATTTTTGAGATATCAGATGTTTTTGAAATAATGTGGCACTAACAGGCACAGATTTATAGACCCCTAAGACAGTTTTTGGTAATATTTTTCCTCTGATCCACAGCAGAAAATGTAAGGATCTGAAAATCCTGATAAAGTAACTGGGTAGAGAGCTGTTTGACTCGCAGTTTAAAAACAGTAAAAAAGGCATCCTTGGCACCACTTGGCATTGATATTAAATTAAATCAAGGAAATGCAGTATACTCAGTACTCCTGACTATGACTATGGAAGAAGTGGCACAATCATTATGAAAATTCTCAAACTGGACTAAATTTAAGGTGTTTGAAAAAGTATCTGGCTAGGCTCATGTTTTAATCAGTGTATACAGAAGGGACCTTGAAAACAAAGAGTCAAGAGTTTGTCTGCCAGCAGGGCAAGAGTAATATACTTGAAGAATGAAACATAACAAATTTTGTGATACTCTGGGCGAAGTGGAATAAACAGAGAAAGCTTTTTCCTAGATAGGGAAGACCTACAAATGACATGAATTACAATCAAGGAGGAAAAAAATAAGTCCTTGGTACAAGACTGTGGCCATGAGTGAAGTAACCGATTACTGAGTGAAGTCACAGCCCCACTGCCTGGGTCACAGCACTGTACAGCAAAGCAACTACTTTGTTGAAAAAGAGAGAAATACCAGGAGTTGGGCAGTTACTGCTGTGGTTGAAAGCAGCAGCAGTAACTCTTGGCTCTTGTCCTATACCCTTTTGAGCAGCAAGCTTGGATCTACAGGGCCTTTACTACTCTTTTCTTCAGCCGCTTTCGTACTCAGCCTCTCACTTTTAGGGCAGGAAAATTCAGTTCTGGTTTTATAATCTTCATTGCCACCTTCTTTCCTAGAAAAAGGCAGGGTAAATTGTGAGAGCAACAGAGGATATCTAGATCCATAAAGCATTTGCAAAAATTTACTAAATGGCAAGTTTTCTGCCATGTCTACTCTCTATAAATTAGATGTTTTTTAAAATGTATTTGCCTGGTATGCAATTCTTCTACATTTCTTTGCTAATAAAATGGCTGTCATTCTTTAATCCTTTAATCTCAAGCAGTCTGGTGTATAAAAAAAAAGAAAAAAGTACCTACTAGAAGTATTTTGCTATTTTAAATCAAGCCAGTAGAGTAGTGTTATCAGCTGAATCTATTAATTTAATTTTTATTATGTCAGCCTAACTGAACCTGTTTTTTTCATTATAATTTTTTTCCTATTCATCAGTCAATCCTTTCTAAATTTTGGCAATTTGTGCTAACCAGTGGAACAATATCACATTTTTTCTATAATTAAGAAAGAACCATGTCTCTATATAAAGTGTACAAGGGTATGGCTGCTGTGTAAAATAACCAACAGGCAGACTACAGGCTAATCCATTTATTCATTCAAGTACCATTTACTTCTGGACTTGTTTGGTATCAAAAGCAATTGCTACTGTCTTATATAATGAAAAGAATAAATCTTTTTACTTTATAGCATTGTTCACTAAATCCAAAGCCTCTTTCAAATCTGAAGGATGATTTCACTTGCTTTAAGGAGTCACTTCCAAGCAGAATTTAATATGTATGTGTGTGCATACATATTTAAGCTAGCCTAGTTACAGAATTTCTCTGTTGCCTTTGTCATAGTTACTGCTTTAGTGAGATACATGTCTAGGTACAGTACTGTGGCTTGGAAAGAAGACCAAGAAAACCTTGTGCATATCTGGTAACTGTGAATTTTAACTTAGCCACTGCCATCTGAAAAGAAACAATTTTATTAGTGGCAGAACTGCCAAGGACATTAACTGGGCTCTCTGGAATTCTTTCAAGGAAATGTCAATTTTGTCAATATTTAGGGAGTTCAGAGCTCTATGAAAATAAGGCAAAGCAGGACAAAGCACACTTATCACATGAAATAGACAAAACTGAAGTTTCAAGAACAGTTCTGTGGAGATACAGGTCTTCATATGTGTAAATTTACAGTTTAGATTCAGCAGGCCAAATGCGAGGGATGTGTAAGGTAGGTGAAATCAGATAATTTTACATGCACTTAGACTCTCATAAACCTCCTAACACCCTACTCCCAGATGAATAAGTTCAGGTGCCACATGTAAATCTGCTACTATCACCATTGACCTAATATATTAATTTACACCCACACTTTCGAACAACAGGCAAACCAAGGCAAATATTATAAAGGGAATCAGGGATTAGACTACACACATTCTGGATGACTAAAGTTCTGTGAGATGATCTCACCATTAGTTTCTGACAATTTTGATAGTAATTTTGATGTAAACTGACTTGAACAGATAGTTTACACCTATTATTTACCAATGTTCAGTGTAGGTGCTGAGAAGTAACTGGGCCAGAAGTTAGTATAGCTCTAGTTAACTAGAATATAATTGATCATGGGTGAGAAATACAACAGGACACTGAATTAAAGCCTCTGATGATTCATAACTTGCATGTTTTCATGCAAAGAGTCTTTGAAAAATAACTGGCCTTAATAAGTGTTCTTTTCTATGTTTTATTATTTCAAATTAGTGAAGAGAAAAAGCATCTAGCTTGTGTTCTAGATGGATCAACAAAACTAGCAAATGTTCCTCACCCAAAAGGCCAAACATTAATAGAAAATATTAAAAAGATTTCAGCTACTTGTTCTCTGTCAAGAAACACTTTTGTCTGTTTTCTTAAACCCTTCAGGATAAGAAAGAACATTTCACAGAAAATAAAAGCAATGAAATACCATCTAGCAGAAGGGAAACAAGACAATTATTAATGACAATAGGCTAAACAAACTTCCTAAATCATAGTCTTGATCATCCAAAGATTTGAAAATGTATATTATACAGAGGGTATATAATGTTAAATTTTAAAATGAGGGAGAAGTAATACAGATCCACGCCTTTGTAATTCAATATTGAGCTTGTCAAAGGGAGCTGGTAATACAGATTGGCTGGTCTGTTATCCATGTGCCATGTCCCAGTACATGAGCATTTACAGGACCAAGACCTATGTTATAACTAATCTCATTGCAGCATCATATGTCAAGCAAAAAATGAAGAAGTGCTATTTGGATTTTTCTGGACACCTCTGTGAAAAAATCTTTAATTTGTCACAAGAGTCTCTTCTAAAGATATATATATACTTATGATGACATTTTCATACCACCTATCAGGTTGCGAGGAGTGTGACAATTCTGTACAACACATAATTATTTCCCCTAAGATAGGAGGTTTTTAATGGAATGAATCTGTCACCCTATGTATGCTTTAGATAGGAAATGCCTCTCCCACCGTCCTGTGGGCAAGTAAAGTGAGCTTGCATTTGCCCAGCACAGGGTTTGTTAAAAGTCTGGTGTTGCCTTACCTTTTGAGAACAGCTGGCTGGTAAAAGTTGCATATTGAATTACTTGAACTCATTCATATTTCAGAACATGTTTGTATCTGTCAGTGAGCAGTTTTATAACATCCCTCTTATATTTTACAACAGTATTAACTACAACTCATGTTGTTCATTTGCTATTAAAAGTAACAGATGGCACACTAAGCTGTTTTTTCTTCAACATAAAGCATGCACTCAGTTGACATTAAAATGTGTTATTGTTCTGAAAAGTGATTTTCATAAAATATACTTTGTGGATTCCACATTTATTGTTTCTCAATGATTCTTGGATGAAATAATCTCTTCTTTATAAGTTATAAACTGGGTTTTCCAACTGCTTGCAAGCTTGGGTGGTTTGTGAAAATAAAGCTGGTTTTAATGGTACCAGAATCCACAAAAGGAAAAAGGCTTTGCAATGAGGATTTAGGTACTAATTTTGTTCATGTCATACAGTCAGGCATACATTCTAGCTCAGTCCCCAGATCTGTACTAATCTTACCAAAAAAGGAGGACCAAAATAAAAATATGTAAACCAGAATATGACTAATCCTTCTCTTAGACCAGCCAGCTAAACACTTGAAGTATTTCTGTCAGCTTAATGGAGTCCACACATGCCTGCAGCTGGAATTGCTGTCACACTGTCACCCCTCAGAAAGTACTGTGAACTGTTGGTGTTTTCTTAGGAGGTATCTAATACTTAGGCAGATCACGTGTCTTTGGCTAATCTGGCAGATGAAGTTTCCCTGCTGGCCAGATAATACAGATTATTATGAAAAACTCTGATCTCTCATTGCTACCTGTGTCAGGGCTATTTTTTAAGGTTTCTGTTTTGATTGTGCAGCTTTGATTAATCTCTTCTTGTAAAGTAACAAGAGTTGCTGAAAGATGGTATCGTACAGCTCTCTCTGTTTTTAATCTATTTTCCTAACTCTTTTTCTCTGATAGCGTGGTGGTATGGAGGCATCTAGCATAAAGTTAGCTGAATGGTTTGCATACTAGAAAAACTTGGAAACTTTGGAAAGTTGTAATATAGAGAAAATAAAAAGTTGGTACATTTTGATTAGAAGACAAGATGATAAACGACAGTATAAAAGCAGCGAGGGCATAGAGATTCAAGAGATAATGGATACCTCATCATTGTAAAACCTCATCTGCCTGTTTTGCTGCACTTGAGAAAGATGTATGCTGAGGGAAGACATGTAGAAAATTGCTGGAAAATACTTTTTCATATGCTTTTTTATTGATGCTTTTAATTTTATTTGTACTCTGACAAACCAGTATTACAAACTCCTTTCTCTGTGTTGGGATGCAACATGCAAAATTTTTCCTACTTAATTGTCCTGTGAAAACTTTAAAGACATAGGGAGAGATCCATTCTATCATCTTTAAGACAACTAATATACATGTTCTCCCTTCCAAACAAAAGCATAAGAGAGAGAGATAAAGAGGCTCCTCTAAGCACAATTCAGGAAACACTGAAAAAGTCATGCAGCATTTGATGTTTTACAAAGGGTAAGAGAGACATCTAATGGCAAAGAAAGGGAACTTGTTTAACGTTAATCCTGAACAAAACATTCCTTTCAGGGAAATTCGAGGTAACATGAGATGTGCTCCAAAGGAAATTTTCCTTTTGATATTCTAGTCTGCTTGTAATAAAGATGGATGCAGAAAGGATACGAATTTATGCACCTGGACAATAGTTGGTGATAGTTGTTACTTGCTCGTTTCTTTGGTTCAAAGTTCTCACCTCCAAATAATTAATTCTAATTTTAAAATTCCTTTCTTGTCTTATGTACAAATATCACTGCAAAAATGCTAGGTTAATAGTGAGACAAATATATTTTTGGTTTATTTCAAAAGACCATTCAATCAAAATATAGTGTTTTATCAAAACTTCAACTTCATTGAATAGGTTTTTTGATACAAGCCCAAACAGTTAGGAAGAGATGAAGGAACTTGTTCTGAGTATTTTCTTAAAAAGAAAAGCAAACAGTTGAAAAGGAACCACGCTTCTCTTCTTCCTTCTTCCTAAAACTGTGGTGGAAATGGAAATCAAGTGACAACTGAAAATCAGATTCCATCTGGTCATTAGCAGGCAAAGATCAAATTCAAACAAGCACATCAGATTCACATATAAACCAGATACAGACAGTACCTGAAACTCAGCGCATTTGGAATAGCTGCCCCGCTAAGCAAATGTTACACTACTGGCATCAACAGAGCTCACCAAAATCGCAGTGATACATGGAGGTGAAATGTTGAAATAATGCAGTTCCTGCGTACAACAGAGAGAATGGAAAAGGGCAAAGACTAGCAGTCTACTACTTTTATAAAAATCCCATGGAGTTATAGACTTGCATAAAACATGCTGAACTCCCATATTGTTAGAGAAAGAAGTGCATGGACAGTCTTCGATGTTTAAGATATTGAGTTGCACAAGAGAAAAAAACCACAAGGTCAGCTGCTGCTTCTCCTATTAATCAAAGGAACAAGGGTGTGTGTGAGGTCTTCTCCTCCAAGCTTAAGCATCAACAAGAGCAAAAGGTCAGAAATTAGCAACCAGATTATTGCAAAGTACTCATGCTAGCAGCAAGAGAAAAGTGGGACTCTTGTTCTGGTCACCTCTTCGCCCGTGGGAATGTCTGGCTGTTCCTTAATTAGGCTGGATTATAGGGTTACAATACAGCCTGAAGTGAAAGTGCCAAGCTCAGTTACAAAATACTTAAAGATGTCCATAAAACTGCATAGTTATGCTATAATTCTCTTCTGATTTCTTTGCTTTTAGATTAATTGCAGTAGCACACCACTGACTTCATGCCTACTAGACTGGTTTGAAAGATGAACAGTTTTTGTCACTTATTTAAGGAAGTGTTTAAAAGATAGTTCATTCAAAAAAGCTTCAGAATCTTTTATTTTTTCTTAATCACCTTTCTATAGACAATTTTCTACTTAAAAAATATTCAGTGTTATCTGGCTATGTTTTCCTACCCTATCCTAGCCACTTAAAAAGAGGGAAGAGGAAGTCAGGAAAAATAAAGTATCCCGTTTCCTTTTCCCTCTTTCATAGTAGTAAAAGTCAAAAAGGTCTCACTCCCACAATATATCAAAAACATGTGTGGAAATTAAAAATTGGTTTTCCTCCTCATCGAACAACTCCTGTTCAAAAATGGTATTTCTAACCTTTTCATGGGTTTTCTCATCCGTAGTAATCCTTGTATTATGTTTTCATACAAACACTCTATAAGTGTCATGTAAGTGCCTTTTTACCTCCTTTTTAATTTCAGTATCAGCAAATACAAACCTCAGCAAATAGTTTTGTCTAACATAGAGAAAAGTAAGCTCTTCACCCAACATGTATTTATAAATACAGAGGAGCTTAACATAGAGAATATGTTTCTATTTTTAAATATTGCAGTCCTTTAAAGGTAATTTTCTTCATCATGAAATTTACTAGTGAAAAAGACATTCATAGAGAGGCAATAGATAAACTCGTGGGTGCTTTTTACACCTCTCTCCTTAGAAAATACATATCAATAGACAAATCTATCCCAGTCTAAAGCTCTGTAATTGGTCTGACCAGGAGCTTTCCCCACCTTTACAACACCTCCTCCTTACAGCAAGTTTCAAGTCTCCAGTTTGCCAAGATAAATTTTAAATCTAATTCATACAAACTGGCATCAAGTCCTATGGTATCATCATGTGGAAACACTTGTGTCAAGAAGCAATGAGTGTTTCAAATAAAAGATTGAACAGGGAACCTTGTCTGCACAAATCCTAAAAATTACTTGGTTTCAGATTCAATAATCTGTATGCAGTAAATCCACCTAAGCCAAGAGGTGTCTATTGACTTAATCCTATCCTCAGCCCTAGCTTTAATCACAGCCATGCAACCCCTGCCAGATCAACACAAAGCTGGTTGGCCCTGCAGACGCTTGCATTAATTTTATACTAGTGCCCACCCTACAATCAGTTACAGCTCTAAATTATCAGATCTCTGGAACAGTCTTCCTGTACCCAGTGCCAGTTCCAGAAAACCAAACCAAACCAAACCAAACCAGGTTTTCCCAATAGCCTGTTTTATTTCTCTTGGAGGCAGCAGCCAAAGCTGTGGCTCACCAGGCTCTGACAGTCTGAGCAACAGACCTGTCCTTGGCAGAATCAGAACAAATTGAGAAAGTCCACAACTGTGGGAGTCTATTCAAAGCTGGCCACCCTTGGTAGCCCCAGACACCACCATTGGACCAGGCTTTCCAACTCTTGCTGGTTGTAGCGCTAATTCTGAACTAATCAGTCTCTTCAGACACAGCCCTTAACTTAGTTTACAGTTCTTCGCTAACCTGAACAATGCTCCCAACCCTAATCTTAGCTTTAATTACATTCAGAAGTCATTAGCAGTTCCAAACACAAAGCAAGCAGTTCTCTGCTGATATATGCGTTAGTACTATAATGGTGACCTTTAAAGCTTGCAAACATACTCTTATGTAATCTGAAACAAAATCTGCTCTGGTAACCTCTGCTGAACACAGACCTAATTTTAGGCTTTTCCTTGGTAAGTACCAGTCTCACAATAAACAAAGCCAAACAGCCCTTTCTGGCCTAGCCATAACATAGTTTATTGGCTTCTCGTCATCTGAACCCGACATTTATCCCTAGCCGCAGAATTAACATAGGTCTAAGATCTAGCCTTGACAATCTCCAAAACCTCTTCTCCACATGTAACACTGGGGAAAAATTGATCCAAACTGGGCTTATTGTGTCTTGCCATGGAGCTAAAACTAGAGTTTTTATAGGTTTTGAGGGGAAGGTAAAATAGGTGGACTAACTGTGAATCCTGGAGGATCTTCCAGGAAATGGCCATTGCATCTCTATTCCTTAGAAGCACATGCATACAAAACCTAAAACATAGCAAATGATTCCCACGTCCAGAGACTGAACAAGTGTCATGCATGACATACATGTCCTATGTTCAAATATTTGCATTAGCATTATTTTGTTCTAGATCTGTCAGCTGGATGAAAGGTTACTGTATTCATAGATCTGCAAAAAGGAATTATAAGTTTCATGAATCTAAAGATTTTGTGTTTTCTCTTGTATGTCTTGTATGTGGATTGTTATATTTTTAGTCCTTAGCCTTTGTATGCTCAAAACTAAATTCAGTAGGTAATAGCTGACATGACGGACCAGAGTTTCATTTCTAAATAACTATAACTACAGCTGAGATCTGCATTCAACATAAACAACATATCTATCCATGAAGAAAATGTGAAATAGAATAATACAGAAAAGAATAGAAAGTAAAAGTAAACATGATTAACAGTGTATTAAATTTTCCTTACCACCTGAAGCAAAATAAACATACATATTCATTGGGGAAAAAAAAAAAAAAAAAGACTTGAGGACAAGAGACAGACATTAGCAAACAATATTACCTACATTGAAAGTCTTAGCTGACATTTCCAGAATTCTCCCCCTCAACTTAATTGACTCTAAGGACCACGTACCGCATAAAGAGACCTGAAAACTAATTTTCTGAGACAATTTCAGACCAATTCTATAGTAAGCAGCAGCGCAGAACATGTGAAAGCTTCCCAGACTAAAGAACATTGGTGTAAACATAAAATGAATATTGCAACAGTATTTTATGTTGCCAGAGATGAAGTTATATCATAGATATTTAAATGAAGACCGATTAGATATTTAGAATTAGTTTTAATTACAATTAGTTTTTTTCAGAAATGTGGTGGAAGTATAACCTTCCTTAAACTGTTGCAATCAATAGCTGAATTATTACCTTGCTAAATAAACAGGCTGTTTTCCAGTTCCTCCTTGTCCTGAGGTGGAAGGCAACAAGATTAAACCTATCTCAGCCTTAAATTCTGTACTTCTAACCACCAGAGGGGCTGACATAATCTTTGTAAATAAAATTTGGAGAGCTTAGCTGATGACAGAAAGGATTTAGTGAAAATGAGGACATTCACACCCTACCATCAAGTAAAGGAGACAATATTCTTCCTTCCCTGCCATTAAAAGTTCTTCATGAAGCATTTATCGAATGTATCTGATCCATGTGGAAGGAGTGCTGTCATCTCGTCAGACTTCACTGGGACTTGTGGTTCTGTGCAACCCTGTAGCTGCTCCTTTGTTGGAACATTCCATTTCAGCCCATTTTGTGTCTGGGTGTCACCACTGGAAGAGAGGAAGAAGAAGAAACTGAGGAATTCCCCCAGCCCAAAAGAGTGGTAAATGACACTTAAATATAGCTTATTTTCAGATATGAGTCTCACAAAATACTGTCCAAAGGGAAGAGTTTTAATGATGAGGAAGGATAATATTTTTCTATGAATCATTGTATTTCTTTTACAAATATGTTGCAATATATTGCTGAATCGGATGAACCTTGATCAGAGGCCCCAAACACCTTTGAAGTTAGCTCTGCTTTGAATAGGAAATTGGACTCTGTGACTTTCAAAGACACTTTCTCACCTATATTTTTTCTGTGATAAGGGGTTTAAGAAAACCAAAATATTACTGTTAGTGTTTCTGTCTAAGCCCTTTAGTTACCAAAAGAGATTCTAGAACTTAGTGGAAGATGGTTGTGTTGGCAGCCCAATAAATTAGCAGTAGGAACTTGATGCAGACAGCCTATGTGACATTGCACAAGTCACCTTGTAAATCTTTATTTCAGTTTTGCTGTTTGTGAGGTGGAGATAGCAGTCATCTCCTCTTCATAACGGTGATCATCCAGTATTGTGATGGAAGTACTCAAGACTATTAAATACCAGTCTACTTGTGAAATAAGCAAACTGGGTCCAAAATATGGTGGATCTCCCTGCCACTGGATCTCTCCAGTTGCTCCCTTTCTTAAGAGGAAAGGCAAAGCATGATCTAACGCATTTCCATGAAAACAGTGACAAGATTGGGTTGGTACTAGGGGAAATACTTTTTTTCATGAGGAAAAGGTAATTAAGACAATTCTTTCCATTTAACATGGCCTCTAAGCTATCTAGTACACAGGGAAATTACTTCTTTTTTTTTTTAGCAAACTGCTCAATACATCACCACAATTATTACAAGGCAGCTGAGATGGCTGTTGGGGCAGTGTTAAATAAACTGTGGCTCCCACCTGTACTTTCCAAATGTGAAGTGCTGTCTGCAAATGACATGATTTCGCAAAATCAGTCATCTCTACCCCTCTAGTTCATGTGCTGTCAGAGTAATGGCCATGACATTCTCAATATTGTCAGCAATAATGCTCCATTGACAAAAAGAAAAGGATGAGGGCTCATGCAGCCCCAGGTCTGATAATATTTGCCTTTTTGCCCTTCATAACATGACATGTGATGTGTATAGTTCTGTGTGCTGCCCTTTCTATGAACAAGTGCTTTAGGGGAGCTTACATAATCTTCTGCATGACTGGGTAGGCACTGGTAAAGCCAGCTTCTTTGTTCCTACATGTCAGTCAAACCAATCTGAAATTTGAATTAGATTAGCTCTGTCATTGAAATTATACTTTGCTATTGTAAAACCTAAAAAAAAAAAAAAAAGTTAAAACCAGATCTTAATTCTACCGTAACATTTCCTGTAGGAAGAGATACATGGGTAAGAAAGAAAGTGCAATGCAAATTTCATAGTTCTGTTATCTTGCTGCTTGACTTAATTTTAATTGCCTGTGGTGGTTTTGTAAACTTTCAGCATCTTAAACCCAAAGAAAAGGTAAAAATTTAGACTGTTCTTTTTTCTTTTTTTTTCAAATGTCTAGGTACTGAGAAGAGGAATGACTTTTTCCTAATTGTGTTTGACTCTGAAGAGCATGGTGGGTTGAAATCTAAGCAGTTTAAGTTAGTAGAGCCTGCTTTCAGATTTGAGCATCTGTGGCATTTTTCCCAGGACTTGTAAGTGATTTTGTCATCGTGTTAGAAACTGGTACCATACTTTTGGCACTGCATATGTCATTTGGGGAGAGAGCTCTCAAGCAGTAGGAGTCACACACCACCAGAGGGTGCCAATTACTTTCATAAGTAAGATCTCTGAAATAATCTTGTCAGATAAATGCTAGATTATTTACTGCATAGGCATGTTCAGAAGGTTGTGCTGGGCATTATACAGCCTCTGGGTAACACTTCTCAGGAGCATAAAGCCATGTGAGCCAAAGCATGCAGCACATAGCCCTGCGATCAAGGGCAGTGTGGCAAATGCCTCTGGCCCCAATTACAGAGACAGGATCAGGTGTATGATTTGAATGACTGCCTGCAAGAGCTATTTTAAAGCATATTCTATTCCACAGCCAAGAAACCTGCAGGTAAATGGGTGAGTAACAAGGTGTGAGGACACAGGGATGTGGTAGGAGTGGTGTCCTTGCAGAGCAGGCAGTGAACTCCCAGTGTAGCATTTTAACTGTCATATGTGTAGAGTTTGGTCATCTTTGCATGTGCTGCCCTCTGCGTGGATGAAATTTAAAAGAGTGTGATGGGAGGTTTCCTTGTTACAGGGCAATGAACTTGATAAGGATCTTCCCTTGCCCTTTCCTCTCTGCTACTGCAGCTGCTCCCTTCGGCAAATGCTCCCATTATAAACAGCCTTAGTGCTTCTCTGAGCCTCCAAAGAAGCCATTAGTAGGAAATACAGAGAAAGGAAGACAGGTTTGCGGGTAGTTGTACTGAAGGAACAGCTTATGAATTACGAGCATTTTAAAGTAATCTCCTAGAGTTCTACAGTTACAGAGTGTTAAAGCAGTCAGTGCTCCAACGATTTGGATTTTGTTTGTTTTGTTTACATAGGTGTATTCTGGGCTGAAAGAATATGCAATACTCAAGCAGAGTGAAAAATTCAGTGGTGATCCTACTTGTTTTTTTTTCTTTTTTGGGGGAGTGGTGGGGGTTAGTAATGTGGTGGGTTGACCTTGGCTGGCTGCCAGATGCCCACCTAGCTGCTCTCTCACTCCACCTACTTAACAGGACGAGTAAAAAATAGGATGGAAGAGCTCATGGGTTGACATAAAGACAGGGAGATTGTTTACCAATTACTGTCACAGACAAAACAGACTAGCATTGGGGAAGATTAATTTAATTTATTGCCAATTAAGAATAGAATAGGACAATAAGAAACAAAGACAAAACCTAAAACACCTTCCTCCCATCCCTCCCTTCTTCCTAGGCTCAACTTCATTCCTTCAAGGACTGACTCCTCAACCTCCTTCCCCTCAGCCCCCCCACCCCGAGCAGCACAGGGGGATGGGGAATGGGGGTTGTCATCAGTACATAACAGCTCCTCTCTGCTGCTCCTTCCTTCTCACCCTGTTCCGCTGCTCCAGCGTGGGGTCCTTCCCACAGGCTGCAGCTTTCTTCAGTGCATGTTCACCTGCTCTGGTGTGGGGTCCTCCCCAGTGTGAATATCTTCTTCACCATGGTCCCCTCTAGGGGAGAGGGGGGAGAGGGGGAGTCTCTGGCACCTGGGTTGTTTCTCACACATTTTTCTCACTCCTCTCTCTCAGCTGCTGTGCAACATAATTTATCTTTTCTTAAATACATGTTCTCAGAGGCACCCCACTCATGGCTGAGGGGTTCAACTATGCCCTGGGGTGGGTTGGCTGTGTCTGGCAGAGGGCAGCACCAGCCTCTCCTCACAGAGGTCACCCTTGCAGACCCACACACCCTCTACCCCCCAGCGCCTGGGCACCTGCACCCAATACAAGGGATTTGGGAAAAATTACAGCATTTAAATGCCAAGATGAAGGGAGAAATGGAGAAAAGACTGAAAGGGGAAGGGGCGTCTCTTGAGTTAACCAAGAGGCTGAGGTGTCCTGGTTGAAAGAGGGAGCTGCAGGCTGTACAGCAGGACACCTGGGTCCTGCAGGACACCAGCCAGGTCGTGCTGTGGCCAGAGCTCTGGAAAAGAGGGATGGCCAACAAAAGAAAACACTTTACAGGCAGAATAATTAATAATAACTTATCATTTCATTTTCTCTGAGGGATTATTTTCCAAAAGAAATAACAGAATCCATTTAAGAGGAAGATGGGACAAGAAGAAAGTGGAGATGAATTAAGCTCAGGACTTCTCCATGCCTTGTGGCATCCCGTCCTTGCAGAACTTCACTAGTTAGCTTTACAGTTTCACCGTGAGATACTTTTGTGTTTTATCTGTAAGCACATGAATTAATTTATGTGTCCACGCACATCCCATGCCAAGCCACTGTCTGACCCGAGGTAATGTCATTGACATCTTCTCCACTTTCCAGCAACTAAATTTCTTCCCGGATAACAATGATAAATCAGTTAATTGTCTGGTGATATAGTTTTAGAAAGGTTAAGAGCTGCAGGTAACCAAATGTGTCTGTGATAAGTAGGAAATTTCATTCTTGGCTATTGGGACTGTTGGTGAGTTGTTTTGACCATAACCAAAACACAGCAGGGAAGGATGCTCACAGTTGCCTGCTGCAGTAAAACTTCTAAGATATTACTATTTTAACTGTGAAATTTGTCCTGTTTAATGTGGTAGGACTTCTTACAGGCTTAAAGTTAAGCCACAGTTCTCTGCTGAATCTAGGTCAAAATGGTGATAGGAAGGAGCTTGCATAACTAATGTGTTTGTACCACATTCCCCTCTGCCTCCAGCTTCAGAAAAGGTGTCAGGTGTTTCCACATGGCTGCCTCTGCTCAGAGCTGTCCAAGCAGACAGAGGAAATACATTAGAAAAGAATTGCCTGTATGTGGGGAAATGTTAACTCTTATGTCTCTTTAAAGCATTGTAAGTGCCCATTAGTGAGGAAGTCAAGGAGTCAGTTGTTCTCAGGAGGGATATATCAGCATTCACTGCAGTGTTTGTGTTGCAGACCCTGACCTTCTAATGTGACCTATCCCCTAAATCCTTACGAACCCCTATCAGATCTAGAGATCATGTGATCAGGAATGTCATCAGGAAACATACAGGGGATCAGATCTGCAAAGGCAGTGAGACACCTGCCTGTCCTGGATCTTCATGTTAAGTAGGTACAGGATTCCTTCCAGAAAATCTGCATATTTGGCAACTAAAATGGTGACTATTTATTATCAGTTTCAGGCTGTTTCTACTGCACATGGAAATGACTCATTTTCTATTTTTCTTTATTGTCTTTGGTATGATGTAATTTTGTTTAGACTGAGAGGAATGTGACAATGAATCAGAGAAATTTTAGCAGGAAATTGCCTGTCTGGGTTTGCCTGGCATTCCCGAGGTCCTGAGTAAATGGACTGCAGGTCCATTTACATCACACAAAGCTGTGTCTTTGTTTTCAGAGTCTTGGAGACAAAGAGGCCATCTGAGAGACCTGAGGGAAACTCCACAAATGATCCTTGATGTCAGTGGGGCATATAGGAGTTCATGAAGATCTTTTGGGGGATGGAAAGTGATTTTAAGTAGATCACCCATGATTTCTGACCTGACAAGAGTGATTGATTGATTTCAAGTAATTGTCAGTTTGGTCATGGGTGGGATTACACATGGAAAAGCATACCATCGTCCAGTGTTAATGAAATTCCTTTGGTGTTCACGGAAAATGTGGATGTTGGTTAATGGTAGTATCTGACCATAATTTGTTGTCTCATTTGGTATTTCTGATGCTTTTTTGCTATAAGTAGTACAACTTAGTAGGAAGATGGCCATCAGGAGAGATGATGCTTGGACTTTTCCTTCTTTATACATAATTACATTATGTTTATTCCTTAGAGACTGGGTCAGGTAAAGCCACTTGAAAGGGACATTTTTCCTTGCCTTCAGTGACTACTGATCCTAGTCAAATACAGGAGATAGAAAAGACTGCAAGGGGTGTTGGGAAGAGCTACAGGAAAGACTGTCAGCAGTTCACACAGCAAGACTGCAAGCCTGCTGAAAGGAGCAGGGGGAGGCCAGTTTTAGCAGAGAAGGAAGAGCTTCTCTAAGCTCCTTTTCTAAGCTGTGCAGTGTTTGTTGCAGCTCAGAAAGTTACCGAGTGACTCAAACCAGGGCTGGAATCAAGACTCAATTGCAAAGACGTATGATGCAGTGGGTGAGTTGATAGATAACCCTTTTATCCACATTATGCTTGCCTAAATCACTTTGAATTTTCTTTGCTGAAGTTTGCTATCTTGGTTTATAGTCTAATAAAATTGTGCTTTCAGAACTTAAAAGTCTTGGTCCTTATGGGGAGCTCTCTGTAGAAGAAGGTCTGAACACCTGAACATCTCAGAGTTCTCACCTGCTCAGGAATCCATCACAGGCTCTTAGGACAATTGCTGTTTATGATCTTTCTCTCTGTGTATCTGAACTCTGTCTATGTTTTGTCTATGTGGCTTTCATTCCCAGTTCCTTCTTTTCATTAAAATAGCCATAAAATTGTTCATGTTGATCTTACAGAACAACTGTCAATTACACTGTCAGCATACATTCAGTTGATACCTACAGTGGGCTACAGTGAGTTGTTTGCATTTTTTTTTTTTTAATGTTCATCAGTACTTGAAACTTAATAACTGAAATTTATGGCGAGTTGCAAAAAATAGTCTAGCGAAATGTTATTTGTGTGTCCGAATTATCTGTTGACTTGTCTGCAAACTCAAGAAGACAATGTTCTGTATACAGTTACATTTACTTCTTCTTCGTACTTAAGGTCTTCCTTTATCAAAAAATATATATTAAATGCAAAATTTGAAGAGCTACAGTAATCCTGCTGTGCAAACCAGGCATAAATTTCCAAGAACCTGAATGACAAGAAATTTCAACTCCTTTTTCAAATCCATATGATCTCAGCCACAAGTGACAAGTGGATAGCTACTATCACACTTTATTTATATCCCTCTCTGGGTATTTAGGTAGTTCTGAATAAACATTTTCATTTTAATTTACAGAATTATGTCTATCTGAAGGTACTTAATCAAAAGTTTGCATGGAGGAAAAATAGGTATAAATATTAAATGGGTTTTTTTGACAAATATTTTTATCATTTATTTCAAAATAACACAATAAAATAAAACCATAGAAATTAAAGTTAGGTCTAGACATTAGTTACAAAAGTTGCAGAGTTCATATTCATTTTATGTAAAAGTAAGTTTAATTATCCAAAGGCCTTGATTTCAATAAAGGATAATTTGAAGTGTCAAACTCCAGTGTTGCATTTTAGGCCAAACGCAAAAAAAGTAGCACAAAATGTAAATATATTTATGTAATGTGCTCATAAATGATTCAGTGTTTAGACACCAATCTAATTTTGTTTAAACTGTATCACTTTATTGTAGGCTACAAGATTTTGAAGTTTGAATTAAATTAGTGGGCAATATAGATTTAGCTTGTGGGTGGGTTTTGTTTGCTTGTTTTTGCTCTCTGCTATTTTTCATTGTGGGGAAAAAACTTAGCTTTTGGGGGAGGAAAAACTAAAAAGGAATAGAGAAAGATCTTCCCGAGTAAATAGCTGTTCCTGAATTTCTTTCCATTTGACAGTCTATAGCTATGATGGTAAGAGCTTTCTCTTTGGTCTCTGTCCTATACTTAGCATTTTCAGGGGGTAGGGAGGTGGGAAGTAGTAGCCTTTAGTAAATTAAACTAAGCTTCTCAAAGTACTTTCCAAATAGAATAATAATAAAAATAAATTCTGTGAAAATATGGTGTATGAGTTAGTTTAACTGAAGCAGTGGCTCTGTGTAGGTGAGTATGATCTGCTGTTTGATTGTCTGTATACCAGTCTCAGGGCTGCCCAAGATTTTGAAGGATGCATTTTGCAAATTTCCTCTATTGTACAGATATGGAGTGCCAGATTCTCCCAGAGAGAAAATAGCTACAAAACAGAGAAAGCTAAAGGCCTGGATGCTTGTCTTTCCTTGTGTAAAAGAAAATTTCCCTTTTGGAAAGAGGAGATTTCTCATTCCTTAATACAAAAAATATGTTTCAATGAAAAGATATGCAAAGATTTCCCATCCCTAGAAAGAGATGGACTTCAAGAAACAGAAGGCACTTCTGGGGACCAAACCCTCAATTAACAGGAAAAAACTCACTATAAAACCCCCATCCAATTCTAAAATAGGTGGTGAGTTTTGTTAGTTTGTTTTTTTTTATTTGGTTTGGGGGGGAGGTTTTTTGTTGGTGGTGGTGGGCTTGGGTCTTTTTTAGCTATAGAATACAAGCCTCTAGGGTATTAAGCTGGACTAAGATCTGAGCAAAAAGTAAGTGACCAACAAACACATGATCAAAAGAAAAACACCAATGAGATGCAGTGGAAATTACTAGATGTCACTGACTTTTTTTGACACTTAGGGAAAAAAAAAAAGAAACAAAAAATAAACTGATACAATGTTTGAGCCGGGACAAACAGCAAGAGGGATGGCCAACTGAAAGATCATAACACATGGCAGAGCAGGGAATGACACAATCTTGTGCATGTGTCAGCCACCCTGAATGGGCCATCTGGGTTAAAAGCTCCTGTGCAGAGCTTTCTTTTGACCTATTCTCTTCAGCATGGTAGTAAAATTCCTGAAAACTGTACAGCCTTCAAGGAGAAGCCAATTAGAGTATGTTCCCAAAACTGGGCTCTCAGAGTACGGACAATAAATTTTGAGGTGGGTAAAAACTTGGTAGTGGGAAGGAGCCCTGGGTATCTACTTCTCCAGTCATGTACAACAGGAGAATGAAGGTCAGGGTTATTGGGTGATGGTTCTCTTAGGTACTTGTATTTGAGTTTTTCAGCTTGATGTGGTGTTTTCCCTTTATCCCTTTCCACAGATTCTGTTTGATTTAACTTGCTTGTCATTGGGAGAGAAGAATTGCTAATTTCTGAGCATCCAGACTAAGAGATATGGGTGTGTTTCAATGCTGAATCACAACAAATGATTTTATGAATGCGTTTTCCAGCTATTAATGAAAGCTAAGAGAGGTGAGCTGTAATGTCCTTCATGCCTTAAAGAGTGTACTGACTGAAGAGAAAATACCTGTTCTGAAAAAATGCATGGTGTGGAGAGGAGGAACCATGCCTGACAGTCTTGTTTTGAGCTGACGAATGATGTTGGCATGAAAGCAAATAGATATAATAGGCCTCAGGAACCACTGGAACAGTGAAGTTGTAGATCAGCCTCCAGTAAAAGTTGTGCAAAATACAGTGAATTCCAGCTAGATTTTAGTTGAAGGAGGATACATTTATAAAAGTGATGGCATAGTGCCATTAGGTCCCTGTTATCATCAGAAAACACAGACACCTGAAATGTCTCCTAGTCTTACATTTTGAAGCTTGTTTTATTAACATTTTGAATTTTGAATTGGTAGTTTTCTATTTAGTACCACTTAGTTCTCAGCAGATGTCTTTTGTTAAAGTGTCTTCACTCTTCTCCAGTTTTACTTAGCAAAATAACAATATTTTCTTAAGTGAATCATTATCATTCTCTTCTAAAAGGTATGACATTGTGTACCATAAGAAAATGGAATTTAATACTTGGTGATCCATTGGATATGCTTGTTACTGTTTTCTTCTACATAATAAAATGCTTATTCTTATCTCTTAACCCTGATGATGTTCAGTTTTCAACTCTCAGGGTGCGTATTTCCTATGTTTTGGAATATGACTTTTTTCCTCAGTAAAACGACATCACTTTTGAATTTGCAATAAAATGTTGTGTCACTGTAAACCCATCTCATTGGTCAGAAGTGGCTCTCCAGTCTTTCTGAACCATGGTGATGTAGTAGATACAGTTTGTAACAGTACATATTATTTTATATTGCTCACCTCTGTAATTTTAAACAATGAAGATTTGTTGCTTAGAAGTTAGGTAACTAACAGGTGTTCTGTTTGTAAGTGTGTGGAATTGTAACTAGTATAAACTGTGTATCCTAGAAGCATTGTTAGATTCTAGTGAAGATTAACCTTGGAAATGAGAACCACAAACAAACGTGGTCCAGACGTGGCTCGGAGACAAACCTCGACCTTATAAGGAAAGAAAGAAACAAGTTCACGAAGAGTTCACTCCCCTGCCGACCACCAGAGAGAGACCACCCGAGACCCTCAAGAAGACCCTAAAGGCTTTAGTGCATATGTGTCTAGGATAATGTAATATTATAATTAGTTCCCAGAAATTTAATGCATATGTAAAAAAGAAATTTAAAATATGTATGAGAAGCATGGATATAAACAGAAAGGTGATTAGACCAGGTGTGCTTGACTTTTGGCAAGTCCACCGAGCACCCAGGCCTGAATAAAATGATATCTCTCCTGAGCATGTGGAATTGGTCACTTGCACACCGGGCACGAATCCGCTTTTCGGACAACAATGGGATCAGCTGTGGTCTGAACTCTGGGAGCAACTGAAAAGTTTCTTTTCCTTTCAAAAACACTTGTGTTTTTACTTGCTTTTTAGAAAAAGTGTAAAATGCAGTTTCTTTAGTTCACTACGTAAACTTGGGTTAATTAATTTTAAGAGTCTGTCTTTGTTTCTCAAAATTGTCTCAGGAAAAGGCTATACTGCTCAATACTATTATTTTTGCTTAATGTGCCTGTTGGAGAGGGCCTTTAAAATACATTTAATGGTCAAGTTGCTACCATCATGCAAAGGTTTCCTTCTACTCAATATTCTCAATGTGTTGCTCTTTTCACTGAGCCAGGAGGCTCTCTATGTGTAATTGTGCTGAAGAGAATGCTCTGCTACAGCGCTCACTAAAGTCATGTTTTCTGTGTAATAGTCTCAGTAGTGGAATAGAATTTACCTTACATATGAGAAATTTTAGTTAAAATACAAGAAAATGTTTTATTTTTTAAAAATTAGCCATCCAAATAAAGGTCTGTTGTTTAGAATTGTTAATATTTTATACTTGTATTGCAACACCATAAATGTTTCTGAAGGGAAAG
>NW_009212221.1:70912-106417 GCF_000690835.1 Fulmarus glacialis
GCAGGTTCCATCCATTTAGATAGAGATGAAATCTCCTCTTGTAAATTAGGTTGCCTGCGGTGGCTTTCCCTCCCTACTCCTGTCCCAGCGGGAACTCCTTGTGTACTGAGGACTGTACAGAGCATTTCACTGGTGGTTCCATGAGGGCCTTGTGCAACGGCTGTACTTCTTCCCTTTCCTACTCTGAATATTGTGTTTGTTTTCATTCCTTTGTCTCTCCCTCTGAGCTGACCAAAGGAAATTTTCTTTGTGATTTCAGTGTTTCGGAACCAAATGACAATAGCTTTGTAGGTCTCTTTTGTAGATCTATTTTCCTGAATTCAGGCTTGAAGTCTTTGAAGACCACCTCTGACAGTATGAAACATTTCATAAGGGGAAGTTTTTGTCCTTTTATTTTACTGTTATTTTTTGTGCTCCCAGCATTTTAATTACAGTCTGGTTATTACCGTTTTTCCTGTTGCTCCCCAAAATGAAATCTGTCGGAGACAAAAATAGTTGAAAGCATGATAAATCTCAAAAGAAACTGAAACTGAGGCTATATGATCTTTTGTTTTTTTTCTTTCTATAGACTCTTAAATCTGATAGACAGCACCTCCAGACATTAGCATCTGACTAGCCTCAATACTCCTGACTTTTGAAGGTCCAGACGAAAAGGACCTGGGGGTGCTGGTTGACAGCCAGCTGAACATGAGCCGGCAGTGTGCCCAGGTGGCCAAGAAGGCCAACAGCATCCTGGCCTGTATCAGAAATAGTATGGCCAGAAGGAGTAGGGAGGTGATCGTACCCCTGTACTCGGCCCTGGTGGGGCCGCACCTCGAATACTGTGTTTAGTTTTGGGCCCCTCACTACAAGAAGGACATTGAGGTGCTGGAGCGTGTCCAGAGAAGGGCAACGAAGCTGGTGAAGGGTCTAGAGAACAAGCCTTATGAGGAGCGGCTGAGGGAACTGGGGCTGTTTAGCCTGGAGAAGAGGAGGCTGAGGGGAGACCTCATCGCGCTCTACAACTACCTGAAAGGAGGTTGTAGCGAGGTGGGGGTTGGTCTCTTCTGCCAAGTAACTAGCGATAGGACGAGAGGAAATGGCCTCAAGTTGCACCAAGGGAAGTTTAGACTGGACATTAGGAAAAACTTCTTTACTGAAATAGTGGTCAGGCCTTGGAACAGACTGCCCAGGGAAGTGGTAGAGTCACCATCCCTGGCAGTATTTAAAAGATGTGTAGATGAGGCGCTTAGGGACATGGTTTAGTGGGCATGGTGGTGTTGGGTTAACGGTTGGACTTGATGATCTTAGAGGTCTTTTCCAACCTTAATGATTCTATGATTCTATGATTCTACGATTCTATGACATCATAAATAACCATTTAACATAATAGACCTTAGAGATTTGAACAATTCCTGAATAAAACTGTATACGTGTCAAAACTGAATGTGATGGTTTCACAATTAACATTTTTTTTTTAATTAGTAATATGTAAACATTTGTATGGTACAGGGTTAATGAGCCTTGTCATATAGCTGCTGCAAGTCCCATTACACTTGTGCCATTATTAAAAACATCTCTTCTCATGATCAAAACAATTGTCTCTGAAAGAGCTATAAAAAAAGGATACATTGCATATTAACAATATCAGTTTAGGAAAGATATGTTTTAATACCATATATACCAAAAGAAATAGACATTACGCAGAGAGTCTTTAATTAACACAATTGCTTTTAAGTGTTGATAGTTAGGATTAATAATGTTGGCTATAAAGTGCCATTTTTTCTGCCACAAATATAATATGGGGTTTAGAAACTGAGCACCAGAGTGCCGACCTTAATTTTTTCCCCAAGGCAAAATAAAGTATTATGCTGACTCAGACTCCTTCCATCTTCATGCCAGAATGACATACACATTAATTTATAATTTTTTTTTATCTTTACCTGATGTAGTACGTAAATTGCCATTATTTGAAGTTTGTGCTGCTTTCAGCTACATTATCTCAGTGTAACATTTATAAACGTTGTTGAATTTTAATGCTTTGGATTAGAGGATAAGAAATAGGAGAAGAGAAAAAAGGAAATAAATCGTCCTCATTTATAACTCACTGTAATTAGGCAATTTATTAAATTACATTCCAGTAAGCCCCTAGTACTTTCTGAAGGTAAAAGAGGAAAGCATATGGAAGAGCTCTCTTCAAAACCATTCTAATGATGCCAACCCCTAATGTGCTGCTTATGTTCATGTTTCCATCAAGCACCATAGCATTCAGCCTATAAACTCTCATTGAAGACAGAGGGAGAGGCATTACAAGCTGAAAGTTTTGCTTTCTTGCTTTCCACACCTTTAAAGATGGTACCCAAAAGGATAACAGAAGCAAACCCATGTCAACCTTTTCTAACACACAACTTTAGCCCATGTTATGGCTATTCTGTGAAAACAGTACTGAAGGGTTCAGTCATGAAAGATGCAAGCTACCACCTACTTCATAATATCTGTTCTGAAGATATCAAGTCAAGTCTTGGTTGTTATCTACAAAATGTGAGGGCTAACCCAACAAACTGTGATATTGTGTTGGAAATAATCATGGATGTTGGTCTCTTGGGTTTTCTCAGTAGCTTAGTCTTGAAATGAAGGATAGCTGTGTTGTCCATTCTCTTTGTGTTGTTCCTCTAAGCTCGGCAATGGTGATTTATAATTGATAAGTTAAGGAATTTGAACTCTCTGCCCTGGTTATTTATAGAACTGACTCTCCAGTTTTTAATAAGTATTTTAAATTAATAATGTAAAAATCTATTGATTTTATTTATGTGTTTCATTTAATATACAGGAAAACTTGTTGGGGCATTTATGGAGTAGTAAAAATAACTCAAAGGGGTAGATGATGGCTTACATTTAAAGTCTGCACTGGAAAGGAGTTTGGATTGTTGTGATTTTAAATTATTATTGCAACTTTTGATCCTCAAGGCAGGGCTACATACACACACTTGGAAGTGCTTTAAATAAAGTGTTGCAACAATTTAACTCACTCCTTTTAAATTGGTGAGTTAGCATTCCCCAAACAAATTAGACCTTACATTATGAGATACAATAACAGAACACAATGGATGCTGTTGTCAGTTCTTACAAGTTCACAAGTCCTGCGATTGTTAGTCTTTTTTTTTTTTTAATATTGATTACAGAAACCAAGTGCTCCCTGACAAAAACCAGCACCAGATTTATTCTAAGTCAAAGAGCAGCTAGACATTGCTCCGTATTCTGAAAAACACCCATTTCAGGTGATTATAAACAGGTATGTTGTTCTGGCCTCATTGGTCCTCTGGTATATAAGAGCATCTATTAATCAAAACGATTTGTCAGCTTTCTTGGCATGTTGTGATACATACCCATCCATTTGACCCATTTTCCATTAAACCTTGTGGGTTGGTATTTTGTAAGAGTTAGTACAGCATTCTAAATATTGTGAATGGAGTAAATCTTAAGCTGTGTTGCTGTTGTAACTATGTTTTTGAAAATATGCAAGCTTAATGATGAGTCTTTATTTTGCAAGAAATTGCTGAGAGAGCAAATAAATTAGCTCTAAAGTGAGTGTGTTTAAGTTAAGAATTAATATGGTGCATTTCTGTTATTTCTGAATGATTTGTATTGCATTGTGACCTACCTTACACTCCTTGACAAGCCAATCAACTTGAGTCCAAACAATATCAAAATGCAATTTCTAGTACTTTTTGTGGACCAAATTCAAATTAGAGGCAAAACTCATGTATTAAACTCAGAAGAACTCTGCAGAGAAACCCAAATGTAGGTCAAACAATCATTTATTTGCTTCAGTATATACTTACTATCTACTGTGACATTAATTTGCAGGCACTAATAATGACTACTAATTTCCCATACTGGTGTTCTGTCCAAACTCTACTACAACAGCTAGCTAAAGCTAGTCACATCTTTATTTTCTGAACTCCACAGAAGATGATTTTCCTCCTTTCTTCAACATAAACACAACTGTTAAAGTACAGAAGAAGATACTAAAAATGATTTATCTTCAGATACCAAGGTAAGGAGGTACATGTGGTTTCACTGGGCTCCTTTTCCTTTTACTGCCTGACACGGGACTTTATGCTGATTTTTCTGTGCATGAGCTGAGATGCTCAAATTGCTGAATGTGAATCTGAGAAGTCTTTAGTGCAAGTAATAAAACTACACTTAAAGTAAATTTATTTTTCATATTTTAAATATCTAAATATCTCTTGCAAGTCAGAATTTTATCTGGGGTTTGTGTGCATGGGGGGAAGGGTTACTATTTTTATTTTGTGTCTTCTAAAGCAAATTTCATAATAATATGCTTATATGAGCTAGAAAACGCAGTTCAAGCATTAATACCCTGATTGTATGGTGCAGCCAAAGCCTTTCTGGTAATCAATAAGGTTCCTGTAGAAGGATTCACTTAAAGTATCTTACTGATTTCTTTGGATTCATAAGGTAAAAATCTTTTTCTAATTTCCTTTGCTCTTGCTAAATTATGCACTATTTAAAAGGCTTTTTAATCTTGCAGTGACCAAATACATTATACATTAGTGTATTGGAATGTCTATCAAGGGGAAGACTTTCAGTGTCTTATTTTTAAGCAGTGTAAAGGAGAGAATGTTGATACTTCTGATACTTATGAGAGAAGCAAAGGCAGTATTTCCATTTCTAACTGCACTTATTCTACATGTTTTGGTGTATATGGGCTCTGTTAATATTACAGGCAAGACAATATTGTCTCACCATGAGTGTTGGAAGTAACTAATCTGATTTCATCCTTTCTTATTAATATTACAGTAATAACACTGGATGTTTTGTTTCATTTATGTTACATTGTCTAAAGACATTTTCACTCGAGTGGTAGATTCTTGAGTCAGTTCTAGGGTAGAGAGAGGCAAATGCAACATCTCTGAGACCCAGGCATTTGTTATGTGTACTAGCAATATTTTTTGGGAAAAAAAAAACAGTTTTGTTTTGTTTTGTTTTGTTTTTAAGAAATTAGTTGTATCATCAATACTGCTAAATAGCAGGCCTCTTTTTTTTTTCCTACAGCCTGGGTTGAAAGACACAAATATTCCAAATGTTAAACTATCAAGGCAGGCAATTTTGTGTTAATTAGTTCAGTCAATTCAGCCTGCTGTGGTTCTTGGACTTTGCTTGCTACCTTGTTTGTGCTTTGTCTTTTTCAGAACAGTTACAAATTTTGATTTATTTTGCTTGCACAGTCTCCACTGACCACAGTATTTTTTAATGAGGAATCAGGCACCCACCTTCACCTTTCTTATTTTATCTATACTATTTTGCTCCTTTTTTGTTTGTTTATTTGCTTTGTTTAATCAGTTATGTTGTTCTTTTTTTATTGCTACCAGGGTGGCCAATTCCATCTAGAAACCCATGTCATTGAGCTAGGTGTTATAAAATACGTCATGTTTCAGCTTATCTGGCCCTCTCCTGACCTTTCTCCAAAATAAAAAACAAATTTAAAACCTAAATCCTGCTCAAACCTTACACAAAAAGTTTTTCCCTTCCAATTATAGTCGTCAGGCCATTCATACATTTCAGAATGAATTTTATCTAGCAATTAATTTAATTTTCTTCACATTTATTGATCTGCCTCTGAAAGGGTACCAACAGTCTCAAGTAGGTTTAGAAAAAATGAAGAGCTTTAATTGTCAATAATCATGCAGGAGAGTGATGCACTGAGATAGCTTTCTATTTGCCAATTTCCACTTTTTTTCAGTTAAATGTGGAAATGCTTCTAATGTGCCTTTCATCTGGGAAAAGTACTGACACAGTATCCTTCTCTAGTGGCTGCAATATATATTGACAGCTTAATTATATGGCAGGGTAGCAGCCAATGTCCATTACGAAGAGAAAAAATCAAAATTCCAACCTGGGATTTCCCTGTGGTTTTCTTAAAAAAAACATTTTCAGATAAAATATGCACTATTGTCAGATAGACAGAAAACTCCCTCAATCTGTTAATTTAGTTGGAAGGAAAAAACAAAACCTCAGTTGCACATTTCAGGACCCTTCAGGCTCAATGCATGTTCATAATAATCTGTCCTATCTTGCTGTTTGATTTTAGAGTGCAAGCTCGTAGGGTTTGCCTGGAACATCTTCCTCTTGTTGAAGATAGAAAATGCTAAATGGATCTCAGAAATAACGAGTTGCATAGAAAAAAGAATCATTCCTAAGATAGCAATGCTAAGAGCAGTTGAGGCCAGAGAAAATTTTGAGCTGAAGTTTTTCACATTATGGCCATTATTGATAACACAAAGCTCTAACAAGATAGTGAGCTTTTCATTCCAAATAATGTTCAGACTTTGTATTTAAAAAAAAGGAAAAAAAAAAAGGAAAAAAAAAAACCAGCTCAGGTCTAAGATGATACCATATTGCTCAAAGGAAACCATTTAGAACTAGTTCCTGGTTGCGTGCAGAATTCAGTTGCTGAAGCTGTGGCCAAGCTCAGGAAGGGCGAGGGTGACTGGGAGGACACAGCACAAATTCACCAAGGGCAAATTGTGCCTGGCCAACATGATTGCCTTCTGTGCTGGCATTCTGTGATGCCTTCTGATTACTGGCATTATACAAGGGGAGGGCCGTGGATGGTCTTGACCTTGGTTTCTGCAAGGCTTTTGACATGCCCTCCCATAGCATACTTATAGGCAAATTGATGAGATATAGATGGAATAGATGGATAAGAAGCTTGATGGAATAATGTCTGGAGCCCCGGGTTGAAAAAGTTGTGATCAAACCTACAAAGTCCATGTGGAAGTTGGTTACTAGAGGCATTTCTCAGTTTGCTACTGGGCCAAACTGGGAAGAACAGTCAATACTTTGGAGCGCAGAGCTGCTATTCAGAGGGGATCTCAACAGGCTGGAGAACTGGGCTGACAAGAATGTCAAGAAGTTCAACAAAAGAAAATGAAAAATCCTACACTTGGGAAGGAATAACCCCTACCACCATACAGGCTGGGGCATAGAGCAGCTCTGCAGAAAAGATCTTGGGCATCCTGGTGGTCCACAAGTTAAACATGAGTCAGCAGTGTGTCCTTGTGGTGATTTTTCCAGTTGTATTCTGGGATGTATTAGCAAAAATGTAACCAGCAGGATAGAAGCAATTATTCTCCTCTATCCAATGCTTGTGAGACTGTATCTGGAGCACTGTTCCGGTTTGGGGCTCTGCAGAAGAAGAAAGACTTGGACATACTGGAGTGGATCCAGCAGAGAGGCACCAAGATGATCAAGGGGCTGCAGCACATGAAGTACAAGAAGAGGCTGAGAGACTGGCTTTGTTCAATCCTAAAAAGAGAAAGCTAAGGGAGATCTAGTTGCTGTCTTCAAATATATCCTCATAAAAGATATAGTTAAAAATGGATCCAGACTCGTCCTGGAAGGGCACAGTGAGAGGATGAGAGGCAACAAACACAATCTGTAACCTGCAAAATTCCAGTTACATACTAGAAAAATGTTTTTACTGTGATACAGTACAATACAGGTGATTAGCTGCCCGATATAAGTTGTCCCTGCTGTGAGAAGACAGTTGAACCAGATAACCTCCAGAGGTCACTACAACCTAAATTATTTGGTGATTATATGCTAAAACATATTTTCCCTTTCTGTGTGACTACTTAACTAATATTCGAACTCATGAAGATAGCCTTTTGTTAGAAGATATTCTTCTGGGTATTTTACTAGTACAGAACTGTTTATTTAGACAGAAGATACAGAGAGAATATACCATTTCTTTGAACCCAGCAGAAACAAATACCAGAAGGCAGTTTCTCGGCTCATAGTTCAGATTTCCTTTTCTATCCAGCTCCGTTAAAAGAAATTCTCCATCTTCCTTGTGGTCATCATGTTGCAGTTCCTCTTCCCCCAGTTTCTCTAGGGATTTTTGTTTTCAACACACTCCAGCTGATATGGCACTCTTGCTTTCCCAACCCATTCCCAAGAAACCGAGAGTTAGTCTGAGCTGGCCCTTGCTCCGGTTTTCCTGCATTCTGAGCAGTGATCTGTCTTGTACCACTACTCCCTAAAAGTGTTTTTGGTTTGTTTGGGGGTTTTCTTGTCTGTTTGGGTTTTTATTTTGTTTTGTTTTATTTGTTGGGGTTTTGTTTTTTTCTTTTCTTTTCTTTTTTAGGCAAAAAGAAAGACAGGTGACATTCTTAACACAAATATCTGGCTAGAAAATAATAATTTATTTTGAGATTGGGTGGAAGAGACATTATCATAATTTAGATGAAACCAGAAGCCTTGACATTTTGTAATTGCATGATTTCCTTATGGAAAAGTTGACATTCTCACTGGAAGATGTGAAAATAATAAGAGCCCCTCAGACAGGCAGTTGACTTATCATTGCATCAAAATTATATCACAAGGTGGAAATTTCACTGTGGATGTGTTTTCTTATTGTGATAAGTTGATTTTAAACCATAAATCATACTCATTCTAGACATAACACCAACAAATTCTTTCAACGTCTGTAAATGCTCAGAAATGAAATACATGATTGTGTAAAGTCATCAACAACCTCCATAACAATATACTAGAAGTATATCTCTATTCTTCAATAGGAAGTTTGTACTGTTTGTTGGTTTTTGGGTTTGTTTGAGGTTTTTGTAAGATGTTCATAAAATGCCACAGGTTTTCAGAATTCAGTACAGAAAAAGCCCGCCAAAGAAACATTAAGGTGTTTGTTTCTTATTTTAAGATGCAAACAATCTCCGTGTAGACAGAATGTTTGTAAAACTACCATAAAATAAGGAAAAGTTAGATTAATCTGACAGGATTTTTACTTTTTACTGGCATACTTACGTATAGTTTAAAAATAAAAAACAAATAGGAAAACTGAAACAATTTTAGCTGTACAGTTCCTTGCCAAAAAGGCCAGCTCTTCTCAGCCTTCCTGGCATATAGCTCCACATTCCAAATAAGATAATTATTCAGAGTGTAGTATATTTTAATAGCCATAATTTATAGAGCACTTTTTAAAATCACTGGTGCATAACTATGCATTTCCCCTTTTTTTATGTGATTCACCGCTCTCTGGTTGTACTTTAATGTCTGATTCATATTCTGCAATAATTGTGTTGTGTAGGAATCCCCTAGATGGACTGTAAGGATTGGTATAATTACTGCAATTCAACTACATTTATGGCATGTACATACATATCTTGTTGGCCATTCTTGTACTTCAGCACCACGTGGCTCCTCCAGTTAGAACTATTAGCAGTAAAAAGCCTACCTTGACTTTTCATCTCTTTACTTGTGTAACAATTCCTCCTCTCACTCAAAATTTTTTCTCACGTGAATTTTTCCTTTGCAGGAACAATAATTGCATCTAGCTTTACACACTGACTGGTGTACAGAGTGGCAGCTATACTGTAAGTTTATTGCAGAACAGAAATTGGGTGTTGGAGAGAGATTTTTCTGGTTATCCATTCCACATTGTTACCAAATGTTTTGAAGCAGTATATCATTACTAATTTTTTTTTTTACATTGTCTCTTAACATTAGACATAGATTGTGAATATTTTTAGGGAGACAAGTTATTGTTGGCTCTGTATGGTCAGCTTTTTTTTTTCTTTTGCAATACAAAGCGTAGTCATACAGTTACAATAAGATTCACATTGGGTCAAATCCTTAGTATATATGTAAGAAATGTGTATTTCTCTTCTGATATAAACTTTTGAAAAAGAATAGTGCATCTTCAACCTTAACAATGTGAGTATAAGGTTTGACTTTGGGGGAGTCGGAATTTCATCCCCAGAGGTAAAATATTGAAGAACTTTCTCAACGTAGCTACAAAATGTTTTTCAGAACAGTATTTGAGCAGAAATATTTTAGTTATGCAAATGATATTTCATTTCAAAATATTAAAGAAAAAAAACCAATCTCAACTCCTTGCACTTTCACGGGAAAAAAACCATTCCTTTCAGGCATGTTATCTGTGTTCTGCTAGTTTTAGTCTAACAGAGCAGAAGTTTTGCACAAGAAAACAGGGCATAGGTGGCCATAAGATAATTTTCACATGTTTCTTGAAGCATAAAATATTTCCTGGTTTCATATCATAACTTTCTTTTGATACTACCTGTTGATATTTATGAAGAGCAGAAATGGAAAGACATTCAGAAATACTGAAACAAAAACAGAATGGTACTTCTTGGTACAACCTTCTTCATTATTGAACTAAAAACCATAAACAGCAACATTTTTTTGAAAAATATTAAGCTCTGAGAAAGTATTAAACTCCGAAAAAGAGTATTCAATGTGCAATAGATTTTGGTTTAAAAAGTATAAAGAATTGTTGTTGAACGTCTGGAAGTGATTAAACACTAATGCGTTTCCTATCATGTCATTCATGAAGTCCAAAAAATGAGAAGCAAGAAAAAGTTTCAGTAATTATTTATGTGTTTTCATATGTATTTATGAAGTTCTTACATTTATACATATATTACAGCTTGCACATATATAAATGAATATCTGTGAATGTGTAAATGTAAATGTCTATATGTATCTATACATGTATACAGAGAATTCATGGTGGTATAGTACCATACATGTGTTTTACTCTAAAACAGAGTAAAGGGGACATGCTAAATCAGATTTCTTAATTACTATAAAACCATTTGTGCAGATCCCTGAAGAAATAATGCATTCTTAAATGTAATAGTTGTTTTAAGTTTAGGAGCAGTCTAATTTTGGAGACCATTATTTTGGGCCACACTGGATTTAAAAGCTATGGTTAGGCCTATAAAAATCAGGAATTACTCTTGTACAGACAGCCTCTGCTTTGTGGAAAGTGTAGAGATAAGTATGGTACAATATGCGTGTAAGTTTGTGTTCACAAGAATGAATTTCTATAAAATAGTACAGCTTCTTGTTGTCTCACAACTTCATGTCCCTTGAACTGCTTTCATTCTTGGACCAACAAAACCAAATCAAATCTGATCCTTGTGGGCCTTTCATACTAAGGTGCCGGATCGCAAACTGAATTCTAAGAAGATAGTAACAAAAAGTAAAGTTCAAGAAATACAGATATTTTAATAAAAGTTTCTTTAAGTTTATTTCAAAACTTCTGTAACAAAAAGTTAAAACTAAGTTAGAAGAGCAACCATAACCTCTTGGACTATTATGCTGGATTAGATATGGTGGCTTGACCATTAAATATATAAACATACTGTAAATATGCATATTTTAAAGAGCAGTTCATGAGATAAACTATAGCTTTTATGTTGATATTAATATACTATCTTGATAGTTGTCGGAATACATAAGATAAAAAGGCAACTTAAACTGCAGAGAAGGACTTATTGTTAAGGTTTATAGGGAGCAAACATAGATTTCCAGAGTTTTGGTTTAAGGTTTACATGTTCTGCTCTAGGATATATACTGTGTATACAAAACCAGGCAGCTATTTATAGATGTGGCCTCTGGTATCTGTCAGGTGATAACACAATACACACACGGATTTTAGGAGTGTGACATGATAATTTAAATGTATTAAAATTTATGTGGTGAGCATCTGTCTTCTGACATCTGTAAAAACATTCGTTGTCATGAAAATGCAATGAGTCATGAGTAACTTCCTTTTTCTCTCTTCTCTATAATTTCATTTCCATCAGAGAAAAGCAGATGTCAGCTCCCTGTAAGAGAAAACAATGTTTGTTATCATAAATAGCAGTTGTCAAATCAATACATCTCTCAATCTGGCTCAAGCTAAATGCCCTACTTGGAGTCTATGAATGAAGAAGATAGGAGAAAATTTTCTTGAATATCATTATCCTCATCATCTCTGGGTCTTTCAGAGGAAGCAGAGTTCTCTTCATTCTCAGCCATAGGAAGATAATATGAGTGTAAACGTGCTAGAAAGTAAAATCTCATGTTTTTCCTCAAAGTGATACTGCAGTGCCAGTTTGAGTCTCTCACTTCTGCTGGGTGCATCTACATTAACATTTTAGCTTGAATAGTTACCTATGCTTAGATTGTTTTGAAAGCTGTGCTTTTCAAACTCTTTGGTTCTCAGAGTGGAGCAGCTTTGAGAGTACATGAGATAGATTTCTTTCAGATGAAGCTATTCTGGAAGATGCTCTCTAGGACCACATTGAATGCCATCCAACAGCTATTGGGAAATCAGACTGCTGGACCAAACTAAAACAAGTCTAAAGTAAACCGCCATGAAAAACAGGCAGTGTAGACACTGGATCCTTAACACCATCCATTTCACTTGGTAGATTCACTGTTACTGAGCTACCTGCTGACATAGACATAACCCTTGTGTTCACTCCTCTACTGGAAAGTTTTTCAGGAATGAAAAACTTTCATTCTCCCTTCATCCCTCAAATATGACTAGTTTTAATATTTTAATTAAGCTAAATACTGGCATTCTGTTGCTAAGTCAGGGACTGTTAGTTACCTTTTAAACTTCTTTGAAATTTTCTACCCCCTGGGTCTCCATATTCAAGATCAGCCATTCACTCTAACCTTAGAGGACAAATGGGCATTCTGTCTCTTGGCCATGTAAAAGACAGCAACAAGGAATATAATACAAAGTGTAGCAGCCTTCTGCAACCCAACCCTCTGCTGATATACGTTTCAACCACATGGCAAAGTTAAGCTCTCATCTGTTTAAACAAGAAAAAGGTGGTGGATGATTCAGAGGTGTTGTATCTGCAGATCAGACAGTGTAAGATAGATGTCCACACTTTGTGCCTGAATTTGAAAATCGTATCTATTCTGCCATTAGCAGTACATACTTAACTTAGCACGTTATCTGAATATTCAGCTGAGTTATGTTAAATATCAGGATTCCTACCTTTTTGTTTCTGGTTTAGAGTGTAATATTAAAATGGCAAAAGGCTATCTCTGTTTACAAAAGCTGGAGGTACTCTGTCACTGAGTAGCAAAGTAATAATTCAGTAGCAGCATTTTTTTAGTAAAAAAACTATCTGTTGATCTTTTGTTCTCTCCTTTCCAGGAATGTTGTAAAGAATCTTCCTTTAAAGAGTATGTGCACAAGGTAGTTCAGATACCAAAAGCTGACTCGGTTTCTGGAGGCAGTTTAGCTGCAAGATAAATTACCCAATATGGAGCTCTACTACTGTTACCATTGCCTGACTCACTTCTGTGAAAGTTCAGTAGTTTGCTTCATTTGTATGCTCATGTACATTACTTTCCTTAACTTCTTTTCCTCTAACTTATCGTAATGCACTATAACATGAATTGTTTTCTCCTGTCTCACCCATTCCATCTCTGTTCCCGATTTCTGCACACCAGTCGGTTCGTGTCTTGTCAAGCTCAGGTCCTCCTCCCTGAATATTTTCTTTCTGTTTTCTGCCCAGCGATTCTTTTCCCTGCCTCCTTACCCAGCAATTCCTGGCCTATTGCTGCCCAGAGATTTTTCCTTTAGTCTGTTTTTTTTGTTGGTTTGCTGTTTGGTTTTGGTTTTTTAAATACAAGAAATATATCTTCAGCCAGTGATAACTTAAATCTAATGTGTGTGTTTACATGCATATACATGTATACAGACATGAATTTAAGGGACATCAGGCACTGAGATTCTTGTTCTGGCTTCCTTTACCAATACATCTGTTTTACAAGTTTTATTCTAGCTTTTGAGTCTTCTGTTGTATGTGGAAGGCCAATAAATCAGATCAGATGAGTGTAAAGTGTTGAAAATAACTCCGTATGATGCCTACCTAAGTACATGCATTTCTTTCTTTCAATGAAAAGATGGCTTTTCCCGCTTTCTCATCTCTTTGTATCACCATAATCTTAGACACTGTTTATAATAATAGTAGGGTAGAAGGAAAAAAAAACATATAAACAAAAAATAACCCCAAAACCAAAAAAAACAAACCACAAAACATGACTTAAAAATTGACAGTGGACTTTTAAGTACCATCATTTGCTTCAGCAAAAAATACAAAAGTAACTTTATTATTTTGTTTATGTGCCAGCTTCCCAGCTGCCTGCTTTGTGGATCTCCAAGGGGTTTATTTTAGAAATGTCAATCCATAATACATCTGCAGAATGGACATGCTTTGAGATGGGGAAAAAAAAAACCAAAACCAAACCCCAAAAACCAACACAGATATTTTCATGCAAGTAGAGCTAGAAATACAAATTTACCAAACTGAAGTTGCTCATTTGCACCTGGTATCCAGACTCTTAGCAGTCATGTACTCTAGGGGCATAGGAAGAGGATGGCCTTTCTGCTTGTGGAGCGGTGATACTTTCTGAAAACCAATGAGACAGGAATCCTTTTTCAAACATTTATGAACCGTTTCATATCCTTGAGCGGTGGTGTGTCTGTATAGTCTCTATAACAGCAAACATTATATGTCTTAAAACTAGCCAGCCTATATACCATGAAAGACAGGAAAAAGAGTTGTAATACAAGAAAGAGAACGAGTTGGCCACAACCAGAAATATTACTATATTTTTATATGTTAACAGCATTTTTAGAAAGGGGGAGAGAGGACTCTAAAAGTAACTAGGTTTCTACATACAAATTACATTGCTGTCTTTCATTGAATTAGTTCCTTGTTATTTCTCCAGCATATTAACCTAAACCTGTAGCTGTACTTAGGGTGTAACTGAACTCAGATTCGCTGGTTCTCACCATTTACCCTTTAACATGACATTTTTTGGTCTAATTGTCCTGCTCTGAAAATTATCAGGAGACTTATTTGACTTGGAAAGATCACTCAGCTTATCCCACAAATATCAAGATTTTCATGTGTTGAGATGGGTGACAGAAACCGTGTGTGGCCAGTGCATGCCACACAATGTTATCAAAATAACACAAATGTTAGCAAAATCACTGGATTTCTTAATGAATGTTGCATGTTAATAAGTACTTCTGGAATTGGTTCTACTTGTCTCTGACTAGCTACCTGTTATCTCTCTTTGTAGATGAAGAAGAGAATGTATATTAGGTGGTCAGTCATAGTACATAATTGGTGTCCACTATCTGCTAGGAGTGGCCATCACTGTATGGTTAATTAACCTAACCTATCTTCTATTCTGACAAGCTCTCAGGGTTTACCTTTTTTGTTAAGGTACCCTATACCATTTGGGTATCCCTCGTTGATTATATACCAATATTGGCAGGGCTGTTTTTCCCTTTTTTTTTAAGGTTTGGGGTTTTGTTTGTTTGTTTTACCTTTTAAGGTATCACTGATAAGAAATGTAATATTTAATCACTATTTTTAATAACTGTTTATTACTTGTTTGAAAAGTTAAAGGCCTTTGCAACATAACATATGCACAAAAATTACTCAGTGAGCTGGCTCCATTACCATTTCAATACTTCCAACAGTAGTTATTTTAATTTGGAAGAAATAAACTTCCTCTAAACTACAGGTGAGCAGAGACATCAGGTATGAAATCAGGCCAGTTAAGACATATTGGAGTAATAGAACATACATAAGCCAATACTGACATAATGGTGGCATAGGTTTTTCAGTCACAGTGAAAAATTAATCACAGATTATTGGTTTTATTTATTTTTTAAGAAATATTGCATGGTCTTGTTACCTTTTTATTGAAATTTCTGATCTTTCTATATCAGGCTGAATCAATAGAAATTGGATGTGAATTTTATACCTTCATAGAACTCAGAAAAAGTTTCAGATTAGTGTTTTGTTTGGTATTTTGGCAGCTTCATGATGTAATAAGTTACAAAGATGTGTTGGTTTGAACAGAACTGTCTGCGTTCTCATGTCCAGTCCTATGGAAAATGCTCTTCTCATTCAGAATTAAAACTTTGTTGTGGGATGGATTCAACCCTGTCAATAAAAAATTTACAAAAAGAAAAAAAAGGATTAGTCAATGATTGTTCAGATGGTTAAAAAAATCTATTAGCAAAACATAGTTGTTATTTTTTTTGGTCAATTTTATTCAGAACTTCAGTATGCCATACCACTTCAATTTTGGTAGTTGGTGGGTTCTGGGCATTTGTTTGTTTGTTTGTTTGTTTTAAGATAAAATTTTATACTAAATTAAAATTGTTGTGTTTGGTTTTTAAATGTTAATTTGAATGAAAATAATTTTGGCATTTCCAATTTATATTTGACTATAACTGATATTTTCCTGTGAAATATTATGGTTTAATTACAACTATATTTTTAATTGGGAAAACTCTATGTGAATAATTTCAATTATATGTAACATTTCCTTCTAAATTCAATGGTAGTTCAGGAGATTAATTTCTTACTCAGAACTTAGTATTCACAGGGGATTACTCCTTTTGATGTTTTCATGGAAAAAAATGTAAGTGTACAAGTATTGTAAACAATCGAAAAGACATTACTGAACATTTCTAACTCAATATACTAAAATTTTTATTTCACCTAAAGAAAACTGCCTCCTTGTTGATATCCTCATCTGTTTCTTTCACTTGGCTTAACTAAGTAGGGGCAGGGCCCCTCTAAGTAGGGGCAGGGCCTATTTTGAAATTTACAGGGAAATATTCAAATCTCCTATTTTGGGATAAATACCTTTCTGCTGAAGCCTTTCTTTTCCATTGGAACACATGAAAAGGAAAATGCCTAGGATTTGTTGTTTTTTTCCTAAGCTCTTGATCTAGTATGACAAGATAAAATTTCAGGGGGGAAGAGTATTGGTGATACTGAAATATCAGGTAGCTTAGAAAGTTCAAGGTACTTCAGAAAGTAGCAGAAACCTCAAAGGCTATCACTGCTTTGAATTACTCTACTGAGGAAAAACAGCAGCAACTAGAGAAGGCAACAACATGTGATTGAGTTCATAGTTGCATGATACGGAGTAGAAGTGCAGAGTTTAAGCAATAGGAGAATTGGAAAATTTTTTTTAGCACAATGACAATTTGTTTACCCCTTAAATTTTGCCTGATACGAGCCCTTTGGGAAGTAAGCCACTCCTCTTCAACAAGACTGGTCTCCCTGATGAGATCATTCTGAAGAAATAGGCTGTTGCTATCTATGACCATGTCTTGCTGTTGTTGCCACTTTTTTCCCCCATTGTAAAAAGATCACTAAATTGTTCCAGAATTTCTCCAAGTTTTGTTGCTGATTTTCACATACAGTGAAAATCCCTTCCTCTGCTAGGTAGCTGTATGTGATGTTGCTTTCAGAAACAGTTGGCAACATATTCATTCCCTCCTTTCAGTCAATATAAAACATAGGGTTATGCCTATAGATAGAGCAATAGCAAGTGAATAAAGCATCTTAAGTGTCTTTTATGTCCTTAGTAAAAAATAAAGTAAGAGTGTTGGTTAAAAAATTCTGGTCTGAAATAGATTGCTCAGAAGGTATTGGACACAAAGATGGTGTTATGTTAATCTATGGCTCACTGAAGCCTGCCAACTGCCAAATTACTCATGATATACCGTAAGTTAATAAATGATTTACTTGCTGTTAATAGATTTAAAATCTGAAGTTCCTGTTGTAGAACTATATTGTGCCAAGTCATCCAGAATTAATAATGAAAAAGCCAAAAAATGATGTTGAGTTACAGTGCTTTATGATGTTTATTCAGAGTGTCCTTGGACTATCCATCTTAAGTACTTGGTTCTCAGTAAAAACTGTAAATCTAACTTTCACAGTCATTTAATGTGCAAACTTTTTTAAAAATAACTACTTTTTTTTTCCCAAATAATTCCCCATATTTCCTAATCATAGCTGCAAAATATATTTGAAATTCCACGTTTATTACAGGATGTAATAAACAGGAGGTGGACTAGATGATCCTTATGGGTCCCTTCCAACTTGAGATATTCTATGATTCTATGATTCTAATGTATGAGGAAGAAAGCAGCTGGCTTGAATCTTTGACTCCATTTCCCTTTGTAACTGTTACTATTTACATACCTGAACATGCATTGTTAGCACAAAGAACCAACTTCCACTGTAACATCTTTTTCATTCTTCCACCCTCTGTTCCCATAGTATATTGGTTTTGGGCTGAAATGTTTTGTGCTCTAAATTAAATTAGTCAATTAAAAAACCAGTCACAGTCTCCTTCAAAGTTTAGAACGAATTTGTCAAAACAGCAAAATTAGGAATATGCTTAACTAAACCATTAGTATAGTTAAAAATCAATGTAAGAGCTCTGCTGAAATAGGATTTTATTAGAGAAAACGGACTCCTATGCAGCTTCTGTCCCAGCTTCCCTCTCATTTACAAAAAGGTACACTTTTGTCTAGAGCTGTAAAACACAAATTGGTCTCTAGTTCAACACTAATATAAAGACAAGCAATCTTGACTGTACAGCTTAACTCAACACTTTAACCAGTGACTAGCAGCAGGCAAGGTATTAACTTTTATTACACAACTATTAACACAATTTTAAATTATTTTTTTAACATAAGCAGATAAAGATGAGCAGTAAAAAGGTACAATATTATGATTTTTTTCTCCATCAATATTATAGAAGTACATTAAAATAAGTATTTGCAAAGGAGATCAAATAGATTGACACTCAACACATAATTAGCTTATGCTGAATTTGATTACCCAGGTTCACCAGGCTCTAGAATTAGGTTACTAATGTATAATTACATACTGTTTGCAGGGATTAAAAACAAATTAATGTAATTTACAAGATCTATAGTTTACTGCTAGAAAAAAGATTCAGAAGCTGCACAAAAACCACTAACAAATATGGTCTAATGGACTGCACAAATGACTGCCTTTTAGCCCAGGTTTACCACATAAATCATAGATCTTTGCTTCTTTCCTCTAGACACATTCCAATTCACTTTGTTATTCCTCTTATAACCCCGAGAGACTTTTATTTTTAAAATTGATTTTATCTGTCATGCCATGTAAAATGTGCTTTAGAAGTCTAAACAAAATAATGTTAACTACCTCCCCTTGTCACTTTTCTCTATCCTCAGAAAAGTCAAATATATTTATTAAACTAGAGCTGCTGTCCCTGAATTCTTACTGATCTGGAATTTAATGAAATTTTCTCCCTCAAAATAACTTCCTTAATGTACAAACTACACTTCAGTTGGTTTCAAAAGATTCAGTCCTACAAAAGGAAGGGGTGTTTTAAGTTACTGAATACTAGATAAATTTATTCCAGAAATCACTATCTTGTACAAATCCAGAGCACAATAAATAGTAGACCAATTCTCATCATTGTCTCTTTTAATGCCTCTTGAGATTTCTAATATTGCACATATCTTTGCCTTGCAACAATAACACCCAAATTAAAAATCAAACACAATAATTACAATTATGAACTGTCATCATTGAATTATAAATGAAAGAAAAGCATATCTGAGGGGAAAAAAGTTAAAGCCACAAGCAAAAAATAACATTCATCTCAGTCAGAATGTCTTTTACATATCCTTCTTTTAGAGAGTTTGGACAATGGTAACGTCTTTGAAATAATCATGGAGAAGCTCTCCATCCACAAATTCAAAGGCAAAGTGTATTACTTCCAGAATTAGAAGGCGGCTCTCCTTCAATATGTCGTCAATAGGTCAAGAGTTTTCATTGTAGGGTGAGTGCATTTCATTTTGTAGGACTTTACACTAACTTCTTATAAAAACTCTTTCAAGAACTCAATGCATTTCAAAACCAAAGAAAATTCATAAGAGAAGCTCCTGAAGGTGTTAACTTAAACCAGTTAAGTTAGTGGAAATTAGAAATCTCAAATTCAGATAAATGCAACTATTTCTGTCTATTCACAAGGAAGTGTCACCTCTCTAGAGTTTGAAGTTTAAACAGTAAAAACAATGTAAGATGAGGAGTTGCCACCTTTTCAGTAACAGCAGGATTAAGCATTCAATTTAGAGAATGACGAAACCATTTTCATGGCATTTCCTTTGTTCTGTCTTTGCAAAATACTGACATAGTATCCTTGAAGCCATATGGTATTATCTACTTGGGGAGGGGGGGGAGGGAGGGGAGAAAGAAAAAAACCCACAACTGTGTAGAAACAAAATTAAAGGTCTGAGACAGGAGGCCTACAGAAACTGAAAGAATAAGTTGCTGTCTACATCAGAACGGGTACAGTTTCCATTGCAATCAATGTTTTTGCAGTCTTTTCTCGTACACATATCCAAGTTAACATCCTCAGTGTCTTGCGTAGATCTCAACATGAGCTAATCCCCAAGATCACCCTTGGGGAACATCACAGAGTGCATGTTGCCAAAGCCAGACCAAGGCAGCCAGCCACGAAATAACAACATTAACCCTCCAAAGACTGTGCACTCTTCAGTCTCACTGAAGCTGCATGACACAGGTGTTTAGAGTTTGACTGAACATACTTGCAATCATCCTTTCATTGACTCAGTATGTGCACGTGTTGGTTTGGTAGCTGGTGAAGACACTTTTAATAAATATGCAATAGGCATTTAATTGTTTCTGCTCTTGAGAGGATGGAATCTCAGAACATGTTTCTAGTTTGTGTTCTACATTGTTGGGTTTTTTTCTTTTTTCCCCATCTTCTGAAGGACTTTTAATGTCCCTATAGCTTAATGGCATTGGAAATTTATTTCAAGGAAGTCCAAATGTTATTACATCCCATAGAAAGAAAGTTCTTAGTTCTGAGAATCATCTTTATTACTTGCACAATTCTTAAGGAGAATGTTTTAAAGCTGAATTATCATCAAAGGAGTCTGTGTATGTTCCTGTCTGTCTCTGGAATGAATTCTTCTATCTTTTTAATTATGATAAGGAATTTGCTTAAGCTGCACTAGAAACCTAAATAACCTCTTAATTTTTAACAGCACTTTATATGACTTTATCCATTTCTATACAGAAAACATAATATGCTACCTAGTCTTCTTTCCAAATTAAACTGTTAATGCCTGTCAGTCACATAGCATTTTATTAATATTTTTAATAAGAAGCTCTTCATTAGTTCTTTCAAAAAACTCTGTTCACTAGATATCAGCAAATGTCAACTCATTATTCACTGGTCCTAAAGGGCTGAGAAAGGAAAGGAAAGGCCCCTACATATTTTATTAAAATTTTAAATAGATGCCAAGTGTATCTGTGCCTAAGTGAGAATTATAGGGTTTGATTTGCATAAGTATACTGTCCAGGGGAAAAAAAAAACACAACACAACCAAACAGCAGAGAGGACCCAAACTGAACTTTGGCATAGTATTTGAGACACTTTATCCCCCAAAGTCCAAGATGGGTTTGTTATTTATGAGGCCTGAAGTAAACGTAAAGTAGCAAAGTTTCAAATGGGAGGCTAGAACAGTGGGTTGTTTCCACAGATGGCTGGATTAGAGATGGTAAATTTGGCAGAACATCTGATGACACGAATGAGAAGAAAAGCCAAATTAACCTCTGATGTACAGTCTTCCAAGAGTCTTGCCTCAAACTCAATAGTCAAACAAATTATTTGTTTGACTACTAAAGTGTTTTTTAGGTAATCAGCAGTTACAGAAAAGGGAGTATTAAAACATTAATTATATGTTTGGGAAAGAAAAGTAATATTATTTTAGACCAAAATAATTGCAAATTGTTTTAATTAATAAATATTCACTAGGAGACCAGAATATCCTAGATCCGGCCAGGGAAAATAAAAATTTGAAACTTAAAAAGTCTTTACAAAATTTGTAATGGTTGTATCATTCATGGATACTTTGCCTTGTGTTTTGAGAATCTTCAGCACATAACCTAAGCAGAACTGTGTTTTTTTGGTAAGAAATCTTTGTTATGTTCCTGTAGCACAACTGATAATGCTTATTGCAGATATTGATTTCAGATAAGAAGTTGATCAATAAGTGAACATGTAGCTAATCCACATTTTTGAGTTTCATTGTTGCTCTGTATGCTCTTCAAATAAAAACCGCTGTCCTTGTAAATCTTGTTGTTATTTATTCATTGACCAGTTCCTCAGCTACTGAGAAATACCATAGCTTAATCCACTTCAGTACAATTACATTGATCTTTCACATGGTAGAGTTAAAATAGTTAGGGCACATCTAAGTACCTTACTTTCTTTCCATTTCCATTGTCTAACTTCATTAATTTCAGTGGCCTAGTTCCTCATTTATCTGGGACCAGTGTGTTCAAATTCAGATCTTAGTAACCTGGTTTGACCTCTGGAGTTGTGACCTCTTCAAGAAGGACTAATGACTTCACTGTAAGACGTTTGCTGGAAATGATGCTGGTACTTGAATCTTGGTAAAATTGTATACAGAAGAATAATCTTTTCAGCTCTAAGGCTGTCAGCTGATACTTTCACAAGTACTTAATTAACTTATTAATTTTGGGTTACCAACTGCTCTTTGTTCACAAGGGAACACCTCTTGATACCAATACCAGCATAGACTGAGGATAGAATGTATCTTCTGTAAAAGAAAAGGAGTAAACACAATGCAAGAAAACACACCTTACCTAGAATTTGGAAAAATCACCTTTTCCCTACCATATTTACCATTCCATTACCATTCCATTACCATTCCATTCTCCTTACAAAAGCTGAGAGAATTGTTAACACCGGACACAGTACAGGAAATATATTTTAAAGTCAAATGAGTTAATTTCCACCTGACTTGACAGTCATTCTATATGCTGAAGAAGGCCACTGGAAGGCTTGATACTCAAACTGTAGTGTGTCATCATGTTTGAATCCCTAGGAAATAAAGGACTCCTGTGAGTTGCAGATTTTACTGGTCTGCAAAAATCATCGGGATAATTTGAACTCAAGTATGATATTCCATGGTTTATAGACAGCTGTGCAGGACAAGGGTTCTCTCTCATTTATTCAAGGAGAATGGACCAACCAAAACCAAATACGGAGACAATCTGCAGTATTAAGTACTGTAAAACTCTGCATGTAGCTGTAACTAAATAGTTTGTTATCTGGGTCTATTTAGTTTCCACACCATCAATTTGGTCTTAAATTGCAACGAGTACTCATGATAATTGTTCATTTTTCTTTCTTTTTATTCACTTTGTGTTGTTGAGAACCCCAGGTATTCTAGCTACTTATTGTCTACGACACGCATGCACGCACAAAATTATATAATGGAATGAAAAAATGCAGTCCTCTGCAAAGTGGTTTTTCATCTAAAGTATCTAATTTTAAGAGACAATTTTCTTTTATCCTTAACTCATTTTATCTGCAGAAATGCATTTGAGTAGTAAATGCTTTGTAATAATCCCCTATTGTAAATTGCCATTCCTTCTGAAGAAGGGACCATATTTTCTGCTTCATCTGACCTGTGTTTTTAGGAAAATAACTTCTGCAGAGGGAAAAGGTATCTACTTTACATAGGAAAGAGATGGAGAAGGATATTTTAAAATCATAGAATCATAGAATCATGGAATCATTAAGGTTGGAAGAGACCTCTAATGTCATCGAGTCCAACCGTCAACCCAACACCACCATGCCCACTAAACCATGTCCCTAAGCGCCTCATCTACACGTCTTTTAAGTACTTCCAGGGGTGGTTATGACTGACTGAAAATGACTGACTCCAGCCTGAATGCTACCTAAGGCAATCCAAGTGGAGACCAAGAAGTGAGAATAATGCCTTTCTACACTAGGCAGATAAAAATTGAAGATAACAATAATCCTCAGAGTTGGTTGGAAATTCAGGATCAATCTTTTGATAGATCCAGCTATCCATTTCTCTGAAATATCCATTATGTCTTGGGAGAGTAGCAATACTAAGGATATGTGCTCTGTAGGAAGAAAAATTCTGTGTCACTTGTAACTCGTCACTTCTAAAAAAAATCCTAAGAGAACCACAGCGGACCAGTGTGGGCTTTATATATTACAAATCAGTGTTTGCAGTCTGATGAACTTTAGTTTTTAGACACCCATCATGACTCTTAAACTTACAATTAATGACTAGATATGTAACAATGTGTGGTGATTGGGGGAAATTTCTAAGGATTAGAAAGAAAAGATGCTTCAACTCCAAACGCCTGGACTGTTTCATATTTTGAAATGTTACTGTTATAGTGAGGATTGCCTTTAATACTCCGAGCAGAGCTTGAATTTAGGTATGAATTATCAAATTAACTTTTCTATATGTTCCAGAGGTTATTTCATCATGTATACAAAGCTGGCCAACTCCAAAGGAAGAATAAAGATTTCAGTGTGATCCAGGGCTAAACTGGCTTATATGGAGTGAAGTCTGCTTCTGCCTCCAGTGAATTTGACCAAATTTCTGAAAGAGAAAGGTAAGTTTAATAGGCTTTGGCCTAGAAGAGGCTTATTCACATGTGTCCTCTTTGGAAACCTCATTATCATGGGATAAAATCCTCTAAAAATTTCTGAAACTCAGAGTTTCATTCCATGTGAAAATTTCATGTGACCACATAAAAGGTGTGTTTAATATTTTTATAAATAGTTACCCCTTTATTGTCTACCTTCATGAGTCAATGTTCTTTCTGACAACATAAAAATGTGAACTAGTGAATGAGTGATGATTCAGTGCATAACCAGCTTTCAGAAGCCTCTTTCTCTGTTTCTAGACTTGTTTGTTTTGTTTTTCTATCTGTTGGTTGTTTTTTTTTTTTCAACAGAGCCTCTGCCCTTCTATATTCAATCTATTCTGGAATCCAAATTACTTGAAAATCTGAAAAAAACAGCTTTTAGTGGTTTGTCCAACTGAAACATACTGAAAAAATTTGAAAGAACTTTTGCCTTCTGGAGGATCTGAAGGTAAATATTACCACCTAGAAGAATTTGCATAAAAAGCCTAATTTTCTGTACAGAACTTTATCTTCATTATCTTACAACTAGAACATAAATATCAGTATGATACGATAGGATTTTATCCCACTGACGAGACAGTTAAGCCTCCGTAATACACCCACTGGGTTTTGTGATGAAGTTTCCAGGGGTTGCAAAGCTGTCGTAATTATCTGTCTAATGACTTTTTTTCTGCTTGGGAGAATGGAGCTCCCAAAAGAGGGTCTAATCTATTAGCTGTGTGGACCATTAGCTGTATCCAGATTCAGAAAGCCATGAAGATGAGTTTTATCCTGTGTTGCAGGCTGCTTATAAGACAGATATATCAACTCTCCACTTTGCTTAGATATATAGTGTGTTACAAATGGGATGAGAAACATTAAAAATTAAAGAGTAAAACAGATGAATCAATGAAAAAAACAAAATCAAGAAATCTTCCAGTGGCTCTTAAAGTATTCTTTATTTCCCATTGTACTAGATGGCCTTTTTACTATTAAAAAACTGTAAATGTTGAAATCTAGTGCACTTCCAGCAATTCCTCACAAACTACAATAGTGATATGCAAATGGTGCTCAAAATGTTTCTGCTGCTGCAAAACTAAGGCTAAACCCCAGTGATATATATTTTTCCCAGAAGTCTGATTATATTTGTAGGCTGATGCAGTGAAAAGAGATTAGAGAATGTTACTTTTACTCAAGAACAAGTGTGTGTGTGCACACGCATGTGCACGTGGGAAGGGATGTGTATCCCCTAAGGGACCCATTGCAGAGTATGACGATTCAGTCTTCATGGTTTAAGGGTTGTAGGTGTGCCAGCTATCGGATGGGCAGTTGAATGTAAGCTATAGGCCAAGGAGTCCAAGGAGCTCCAAAGCATATAAGAGAGTGTTTGAAGAAGTCAAGCCTGAGCAGCCCAGCTCCACTCAGTTGGCTTTTTAGCTTTTTTTCAGTCCAGTGAGACTTTCTTGCTTAATGTTCAGCATGTGATGAACTGATTAACTGAATTTGAACTTCGGCCATATTCTTTACATCTTTACATGCCTTTTGATACAAGTCTATTGTTCCTCTTCAGGCAGCCATACTCTCCTCCTTCTTGCATATTGGCACTGCAGTTATCCATTTTACACTTTATGTTGATTGCTGAGAAAATATTGATTAAAGAGTTTAGGTGTCATCATGAGTCAAAAAGACTTTGTTTAGGCTTCAGGAAGAATTGGAATTCAATCGTGCATTTCTCTGTTTACTTTTCAAAAATGACAACATAACAACATAATTTACCTTGATTTTTTTTCCCTGTGAGAAACCATGGGATACTAGTAAAGAATATTTAAGGCTTTCTGAGGTAATTCACATGATTATAACTGGGGAAAATCTATAAAAGAAGGATGATGCAAACTGTCAGAACGAAGCAGTTGGAGAGGAGATATGACTGGCAGCAATTTTGTTTCAGGTGGAAACAGTGTAAAATAAAGAAAAAGAGAAAAAACATTTCCAGATTTGAAAATCAATATTGGTTTGGGTGAATTTTCATAGAATTTCTAGCCCATATTTGGGAAAAAAAGAATCATTCTTCAGCCCACATATCACTGGGAAGTAATGTTTGTAGCATTTACTACTTGTTCTTGAGTGAGTTACACTATACTTAAAAGCCAGTAATGAACAACCATACTGTGTAAGCAGACAGCCATCAACTGGACTGTGACTATTTGCAGAGAGTTCATAATTTTTGACAGATCAAGAATTATTTCCTTAAAAATACTGACAGAGATACATTGCTTTTGGTTATTCTTATTTTGCAGTCTCCTTTCAGACAGTTTTGGATATAGGAATCAATTATTTACATATTGCTTTTTGGGGTACGTAGTTTGTTGAGTTCTTGTTTTCTCGAGATTGACCTTAAAATATGAAATCCCTGCCTCCCAGCTGTTGCCAGCACTGTCTTCTAGTGCCCAGCACAGCCAGCTGGCTTTGCTCTGACTAGGATGTTCCTCGGCCTAAATACTAGGGTGCAGCCAAGTCCCTAAATGCTAACAACTGGACAGGGTGGATGGGAAGCAGATTTTGATACAAACATGGGCTTAGACCTAGCCTGAAAGTACAGTGTTGATGTAGCCTTAAATTCCATGTTCATTAAGTCTTGCATATTGTAAACTATAAAATGTCATCAAGTCCTTAGGAAACAGAAAAAAAGAAAGCTACTGAAGAAAAAAAAAATCTGTACTGTACATACACATAGTGCATAGAGAGACACTGCCTTAGACACATTGTTACTGGTGCTCTTCCATGGACAACCCTACCCACTATCATCATACTTGGAAATTTTATATAATCCTTGTTTGGCAGTAGCTGTGAGGAAGCTGAACATCGCAATTTTGGGAAAGTGAGAGCTTGTCATAGCCCCCATGCCACAGGACACTGGAAAAGGGGTACACGTGCTCAGTGCTTTGCTCAGGGCTGACATCTCTGTACACGTCACCTGGGTCTCTGTCTTTTCTTTGAAAACTGATAACCTCAAGTGTGGTTGCATTGCTGTTCTCAGTCATGCTTCTCTTTTCCTTCCTCCAAACAGAAATAACCATTTTGTTTTGCCTTACTTTGGTGGAAAGTTCTACACATAAAAGTGTGTAAGTAACTTAAACACATCTGTCCTTGGCACATGCAACATTTAAGCAGAGCTGTAAAAGATATCAAAGAATTTTGCTTGGCCTTGGAAAGTGACAGTTACAGATATGCCAGCTGCTTTGCAGTCATTGCAAAATCTATCTCCGGAATCGGTTTCTGCCGTTTTACAGAACAGAGCTGACATCTGAAAGACGTGTCCATGGCACAACAGTCTCTACAGAGCAACACTGAAATCCTTTGTATTACCACAATGACAAAGCATAATAAAGTAATAATGATACTGATTCAAGAGCATCACAAGCACAAAGTCATGAAAAGAAATGCTACCAAACGCTTTTGGTATTTTTTTTCCCCTGTGCTGTGGCTCCAGGCCTGCAAAGGTTTATGTACATAAAAAGCAAAGCACAGTGGGACTGTTCATGTGCCTCAAGTAAAACACAGGCTAAATCTTTGTAGCCCTGAGACTTTCAGTTCAGGCTATCTGTACATTAATTTCCCTAATACATATATATTATGTAATGTATATAATATGTATATATAGCAGTTGCTACTTAAAGGAATGATTTACAACGAGAAATTTATTTTATTTTAAAACCACCTATTGTTCTTGCATTTGGCAAAAGTGTATCAGAGCTCTGGTTCATTGTTTTTCTTTAATTTAAAGTTATTGAATTTAGTGTCATTCAGTCCAATGCATTGAAAAAGCTTCAGATGTGAAATCCCTTGTGAAGTTCTCAATATTAGAATTGGAAATGCTAAATCTGCCTCAAAGTCCCTAATGTAAATGTCTGAAATTTTACAGTTGTTTTCTTGTACTGAATGTTTCGACAATTCCCTGGAAGGAAAAGTACAAGGTGATGGGACTTACTGCTTCTGTGTCACCCCTTTTTGTCTGTGCCTTCAGATGCCACAATTATTCTATGCAGTCACATGCAACAGAATATGTTGGGTGTTCAGTGTTTGGGACAGGCACAGAGCAGGCCATGTGAGCCCCTTTACAGTGGAAGAATACCTGGATGTACTACTCTGGGAGTTCGGCCTAAATCAAAGGATGTGATCAGAGATGTATTTGGTTTCCCAGAGGTATGGTACAAACACATATAAAGATCCTTCAAAACAGATCAACAAGTTACTTTACAAAAACATCTCTCTCACCTCTAGCAATACTTCCTAGAAGAACAGGGAATGACTAAACAGTAATATATGCCAAAGGTTCAGTTCAGGACAGAAAATTCATTTTCAATTCTTCTTCCTATTAAGTTGTTAAAAGTAAAGCCGGTAACTATTCCAGACACAGTGACTTATACTCCTCAGGCCCCTGGGCTTGGCTTTCTACCCCGTTGGTACTGAATATGCTAGCTTCTCCTCAGTGGCTTTCCCTCTTTATTTCCTTGAGAATCTCCAACATTTACTGGACTCTGGCTTTGAGCCCCTGATTGTAAGGAAAGACAAATACCGGTGTTCCCAGATGCTCTTGTCCAGCCCAAATGAGCTTTCATTCACAGTGGATTGTGCAGGTGTTCAACAGGTAATGTTCCATCTCCTTTCCTACCTGCTTTGATGAGAACTGAAAGAAGAAGTGACATGTCACAAGTGTTTTCAGAGACATCCAATTTAACAGCCACTATGATGAATGGGATAGGTCATACCTCATAATGCAATCGTTTAAAAGTAGCAGAGAGCTGCCGTTGCATCTATCGCCATGGTTTGTGAGGCTATCTCTACAGTCGTAACAGCTAAAACCTTTTATTGATAAAAGCTTTAGATTCTGGAAGAGAACAATGTAATGCTGTACTGATGCACAATGACTGGATCTGGACTGGCTGTTTCCTGGTGCTTTCAAAGGAGACAAAGGTTGCTATTCAGAACTATTTCTAATGAGGCAAGAAATCTTCACAGATCTGTGAAAGCTAAAGGGGTATGGAATTTTGTCATAAGCAGTGGAGCTGAAACCTACAGCAGCATGGAACTGTGACTGAAGTGAGGTATCTGTAATTCACATCAAGGATGTAAACTCCTTGGATGGTTGTAACTCCTTGGATGGATGTAAATCTTCCTGCATCCTAGACAACATTTCAACAGCCACCGGCTACTTTGGATTTTCTCTTGCACTCATCTTAGATGAAATACCATTTTCGTAGGCTGGGATCAGATTGGAAGTGTTCCTTGGATGCGGAATTCCAGTCTTCCCGATTTCAAATAAATGAAGTATATACAGCCAGAGTGGCAGCATTTTCTTAAAAATGTTTGACAGCAAATCTCACTGAAAAAGTGAGATTTTGGCATATTGGGATGTCACTATTCATGCAATCCTTGTAGTAACCTGCTAAACGTACAGTCCCTTAACAATCAAACATATTCCAGTACATTAGTTTAATTGTTGGTGAAAATAGTGAACTCTGGTGGAAGAAAAGTGAAAAAACATGACACAAATAAAAGCTGAAAGAAATACACGACTGAGTCATCAACAGCCAGAGATCTTTTTCATTACCCAATGAGAGAAACTAAGACTCAAATCTTTTGGGTCTCTCAAATGTCAGCAGACTTGTCAGCAGCCGTGTGCTAAGGTGGAATGAGCATGTAAAGGTGACCAAATACACCTGTTTTATTTCTTTAAAGCTGTAAACAGTCTCTTGATTGCATCACAGATTTATTTATTTCAGAAGAAAAATTAATTTTAAAAAGACTGAACGTAGCTGGTTTTGCTCTCTACCAGAATGGTTACAGTTCTGTATAATGGATAAGATTTCTAAAGCAAGTAGTGCTTTTTATATTCCTATTTTGTGAGTGTGCAACTTGAGAAAATGTACAGAGGCCTGTTTTCTCAAAATGTAGAGAGGCCTTGTCTTCTAAAAAAAAAAAAAAAAATTATGGCTCTTTCAAGCAGAATCAAAAAATGAAGGAACAAAAAATTGAGGCAAAGAAATGTATGAACAAAAGAGTTATAGATGTCATTAAAGAGACAGTCTTCTACAGTATTGCTTTTCAAACTTGATTTTGTATTCTGAAATGCTAAACTCAGAACTAACTGAATGAAAGCATTAATAATGTTATCTCCTCTCTATGCTATATACTTTTATTTCTGTGGATTGTTTTCAGAAATGTCAGAGTCTTCTCTGCTAATACAAATTATCGTGCGTCAATAAAAATATGTAATTCGGTATAACTTTGTTTTCTAATTAGAACTGGAAGGCCTGCTTTGAAATCTAACTGAATGAACTAAAGAAGCTAGGTAATGCAATTGAAGGCTGTGGCATCTCTTTGTTGTATTTCAAAGTCCTGTTTTAAGAGTCTCTTTTTCAAAAATAGAGAGTCCGTATCTCAGTTTTAAATTTCGCATTTGTGTGACATTGTATAGCAACATCTCACCTGTAGCAAGCAAGTCAATGCAAAAATTTAGTTTAAAAACACTAGTTCTTCCCAACTCTCACATGGAACTAACACATAGTATCTATATGCACCTAATATATACCTATAGTATCCAATATTTACGTAATATCTATCTACATACTATGAGATATGCAATATCTATAAGATATTATAAGTTATCTATATATAAAATATCTATAATATCTAACATATATAAACTTCGAAGAACTTCATATATAACGGCTATGATCCTGAAGGGAACTCCTAAAAGGAAACTTACAAACATGCTATGTTTATAGCAACTTTTTGATTAGAAATTTCATTTAAAATCTTCAGTCTCTGAATTCAGTTGGGAGGTTCAAAGGGGAGGATATTAGGTGGACACATACATTTTTGCAGGTGCAAGAGAATAAAAGAAGTCTTTAAATCTGTTAGCTAGGAGTTACGTTTTAAAAATATGCTTTCCTTATTTAAAAGATCAAGTTGTGAGTTTGTGTGAGTGGAAAGTGCATACCCAAAACTTAGACACACAAGTAATACTGTGTCACTTATATAAGCAATAAGTATTTGTACTGGCCCCATGCCTGGTTGGTGTTGTGGTAAACATTTCTCCCAAGCGCCTTTTTACACAAAAAAATGTTCAGTCTTTGGAAGGCATGCTAGTTGCTATCATCATTTATCTAGTTAAAAGCTGTTATTCTGTGAAGAAGGAATTGAGAGAATAGCAGAGCTGCTCAACATCGTTGTAGAACAGTTTGTTCTGAGGACACACCAAACCTTGGAAACTGGACACAAGTGTTGAACACGCAGACCATATAGGTGACTGCATGCACATTGTCTGAACATTTCTTATTAGTATATGTTTAGAAAAAAAAAACTCTCTGCACCAATTTTTTTCTAATGATATGACATCTTAATCTCTAAATTCTCCCAAACAAACCTGAATGGCCTGAAAATGTGTTGGTCACAGAGCTGGTGATACAGTCAGAACATGATATTAGAAAAAAGGCACTACAAAATAACTTTCATCCTAAAAATTATTAATCCATGCTCCTCCTGGAGCTGAAGTTCCATGAAATGAAAGGGTTTAAACAGAGTACGGTGGAGTGATGCTAAGTGCTAGCCATTTCACTGCAGGGGCTATTTGTCAAACATATCTGGTACAGCACGTAAGGTAGTGGCATTACAAATTTGTCTTAGAAGAGTTCATTTAAATATCACTGCACAAACATATGTAAGAGCTCTGGTACTACTACAAAGTTATGCAGTATTGCATGTCTATTTCATCTCTATGGGGTGTATAAGACTGTATTTAACAATATTTTAATAAAATAATTGTCACACAAAAGATTTTATTGAAGATGAGCTTTGACAATGGTTCAATAAGTTTGCACAACTGAACAAAAAGTAGTATTGTCCAAGTAACTGTGAATGTTAAGATACGACATTCAGAGATCCAACCTGAGATTAAACGGTATTAAATCAGAGCTCTATGATGAATTATATTCTTGCAATAAAAATTTGTCTTATTCTTTTTTGTTATATCATGCTGTCCTCGTTTCGGCTCAGGTAGAGTTAATTTTCTTCCTATTAGCTGGTGTAGTGCCCTGTTTTGGATTTAGTACAAGAATAATGTTGATAACACACTGATGTTTTAGCTGTTGCTAAGTAATGTTTATGTAGTCAAAGACTTTTCAGCTTCCCATGCTCTGCCAGGTGCATAAGGGGCTGGGAGGGAGCATAGCCAGGACAGCTAACCCAACTGGCCAATGGGGTATTCCATACCATATGATGTCATGCTCAGTACATAAACTGGGGGTTAGTGGAGGAGGGAGATCGCTGCTTGAGCATCGGTCAGCAGGTGGTGAGCAATTGCATTGTGCATCACTCATTTTGTATATTCCATTATTGTTGTTGTTGTTGTTGTTGTTGTTGTTGTTGTTATTATTATTATTATTATTATTTCCCCTTCCTTTTCTGTTCTATTAAACTGTCTTTATCTCAATCCACGAATTTTACTTTTTTTTTTCCCCCAATTCTTTCCCCAATCCCACTGGGGGGCAGGGAGTGAGCAAGCGGCTGTGTGGTGTTTGGCTGCCTGCTGGGTTAAAACACAATACATGCTTTCACTGTTTATTTAATAAATCATTAGAAATTAAAGATATTTTATGGAAGAAAATAAAGTTTTATGTTCCAAACCAGACTGCTGTCTTGGGTCGTTCTGATATTTTTACAGGAACAAACAAAATGTTCTTGAGGAATTACATGTTTTTTCAATGTGTAAAATCTTATGCAAATATTTCTGAAACTATATCAGACATGATATTCCATATGAAGGTGAGTCATGCAAAATCTTCCATCCATTCCTATGTGGGGAGCCCTTTGCAGTTTAGAACTGACACTTCAGAAACACTCATGATGAATCTTCCTTTGCAGGAGAAAATACAACTGCCTTGGTTGATGTGAGAAGCAGTAAGGCTCAGGAGCTAGAAAAGAAGTTTAATTATCTCTGTGAATGAACTCTAATTTATTAGGTCATTTTTTTCTGGGTCATGTATACTTGAGAATGTTGTGCACATTGTCAACAGAGAGTTATATATTCTTTGCCATAGCTGGTAGCTATAAGGTAATCTGCCCTGGTGCCTCGATAAGATAGAGAATGAACTAGTGGTTTGAATTTACAAAGCATTCTTTTAGTCACACTGGTGGTCAAATTTAGCATGGGCTGCTCACACAGAGGGTGGATATACCTCGGTTGATTTAATCACAACTTGTGGTTAATATGGAGGTCGTCACTGGGTAGGTACAGAAGACTACACTTCCTCTACCAGCAGATTAAATATTAAAGGTGTGCTTGTAAGGAAGAAAGGATCAGATTTATTAAATCCCATTTGCTTATGATTTACAGTAAAATTGTTTTTTAAAGGCCACATAATCCATCAAGACTATATTTAGTGATTTAAATGGTAGCCTATTTAATAAATGAGGACTCAGTCTTCTGCACGTTGGCTGATCATGGAAGTGCTTTTTTGTCCCTGTCACAAACTTGTCCTAATATTAAGGGTAGACAAAAGTATGTTTCACATCAAATGAACATTTCATCTTTCTCTGTATTCCTATATGTAACCTCCAGATAATACATGCAAATATCTGTGAAATAATTTCAGGAACAGATATGTAAGTATTTTCTTTTGGAAAGAAATGTCCCATTTTGTTAGGCATTAATGTAAATAATGTATGGGAAACACTTGGGAGCTGCTGTTCAAAATACCTTTACATTGATAACTTGATTTAGTAGATGAGACAAAAAGCTATTGGCTTAAATGAGTTCAAGGTGAGTGCTAGCTTAGGAAGGCTCCAAAGAAAGGAGCAGTTTCATTTCTTGTAGAACTCCCACACCATCAAGTTCAACATGTCCCTGGTAGAAATGTTTGTATCCCTAACAGTCTTGGCAAAGTGATGAAAAATGACATGAGCTTGGTTACACACTATTCTTTTCCAACTACAACTAACTTTTTGAGCTCAAGAAAGAGGACTGCAAACACCTTATCTGCTTATTTACTTTAGAAGCTATGCTTTCTGAAGTCACTCTATAACTAAAAATTCCCTACATGAATAATTTCAAAATCTGCATTTTCAGCCTTGCTACTCACAAAAAAAAAGGAAAGACACAGAAATAATTCCACCAGCTACACAACTCCATGAAGGCTGCAAGTTTATCCTATTAAGGACAGTATTTAATTAGAATAAATACATGGAATTGTTTTCTATTAAACACTGTTAAGGTCATATAATTAGATATTTTATTAGAAATAAATGTTCTTATTTTGTTATTGCCACTTTCCATTCATGCTGTACTGATTTGTACTGATAGTTCTTTTGCTAGTTAGCTGTCTAAGAAGAAGGGGATTTCTGTATGTGTGGGATTCATTCCTTGTATTAAGAGAGGCGAGATTTCGTCTGTTTTTCTGTGGATGCACATTGGATTTAAGGGCTTTTCAGTTCCGTTTGGTTCTTATGCTCATCTTTCTTGAAAGTAGCAGGCAGAAGTGATGACGTGCCATCATTCCCTCACCACCGGGCCTAATGTTGTAAGTCATATAAATCAAGGAACAAATCTTTTGGCTCTGCTTTCATTCCTTGTTTATACAACAGAGTCATAATCAATGAGTAGTCTGATCTAAAGAGTAATAATATCAGCTCCCCGGTGTACCAGACCCATGCAAGATTGTGTGTTGATGTCTTCTGGAGGAATATCTGTGGTCCTTTTCACTGTCTTGCAGAATAGACGCTGCCTTACAGCCACTGACTAGTTCCTGCTCTGATTTCTGATACTTTTAATGCACTACACTTTTCAGCTTTCTACTCTTATCTCTCCATGCTTGAACTCAGGAAAAAGACCATTAAACACAAGTATTTCAGGCTTAGTATAAAATTCTCATTTGAAATAAGTAGCTATAGGTTAGGAATTCCCTGCACACTGCTCAGCTGTGATTTCAGGGCATGATTAATTTCTCGGTGCAGATCATCAGGCAGACACCCGCAGGGGTTACTTGTGCTTAAAGCAGAAGATTGAAACAGAGGAGTGCTCATTTATAAATGAGATTGTAATTTTACTATTGAGATACACCTGCAAATTTTTCTCCATATCAAGAGCTACCATTTAGATTTATATGCAGTTTTCTGACATGTTCCTTTCAGATGTTGAAGTCTGAATATCGGGATCTCTAGGAAAATCCCATATGCAACCAGAAAACCAATTTGCAATGGAGAGAAATGCATTGAAATGCAACACTTTTTCACAAAACTTCATTGCCAGAGCTTTGCCTTACCCTCCCTC
>NW_009212221.1:106430-106715 GCF_000690835.1 Fulmarus glacialis
TTGTGCCTCCTACCCCCGCAGCACCAGCCACACGAGCTGAGGCGCACGAAACATTTGCAGCCGGTGATATCTGATGATAACCTTGGCTGTAACATACATCATCATTACCGCTCCGTAAGGCAGGAGGAACCCGCGAGCGCAGCGCTCCCGGGCCCTGCAGGAAGCGAGAGGGGGTGACCACTCAGTTCCTCGGCCTGACGCTCTGCCCTTTGGGATTTTCCCTCCCGCCCTTGCCGGGGTGCGACCCTCCCTCCCAGCCCCCTGCGGGCCCACGGTCCAGCCCGG
>NW_009212222.1:0-2500 GCF_000690835.1 Fulmarus glacialis
CGGTCTCGCCTCCCCCAGCTGCAGCCCCGGGGAGCCCTGCTGCAACCCCCGCCTCGGCTCTCTGAGCAGGGAGATGAAAGGCATGGCTTGCATTAAGAACTTTTGTTATGTGTGCGTATATGTGTTAAAAATCTGTAAACAAGTATTTACATGAATGCTCTGCTGGCTCCAGGCAGGGTTTGCAGGGAGAGGCGATATCAATACTCTGCTGTCTCAAAACTCCTTCCACTTGTATTCAAATCAAAATAACACCAAATGGCTCTTACTGTTTAAATGTAAAGTAGCAATAACATCCTGGACCATGCTTTTAAAAAGTCCTTAGATACGGTTTTGCAAAACGCAGGCTGTAGGAAGACACAGACACATGTCTAGACTGCAACAGATTTCTGATTCTTGTGTAAACGCTGGATTGTCCCTTCTAAAATTTCATGATGTTTTCCAAACAACGTTGTTATGTGTGTTACGTTAAGGTATGTATTTTATACATATAGCGGTGCATACATGCAGTTTTCTGTTGTGCAACGTGCACATAAAATCTCTCCCTCTTCCTCTCCTCTCGTTTATCAGGGCACATTATGAAAGGCCGATACTAGTTCTCTATCAAGGTAGATCGTGATTCATACCAAGATAAGCAAGGAAATTTGAAATTCAGAGGTTAGACTGCCTTTATTTCTCGTGGCACTGTGTGTGTGCTAAGTTAGTGACCCTCTGCCCCTGCAGATGAATTCATACATCGCACAGTTTAATATGTGTCGTGATGCTGGTAATCCAAAATTGTTGAATTTTCCAGTTTGCTTTTTTCATTTGGTTTTAAGTTTGCTCTAGTGCTGCAATGGTGCATAAATATTTGGGATCCTGCTTCAGTTGTTTTTTTTTTTTTTCCTGAAAACAGTTATTTCTTTAGAAGATTATTTAGAAGATTGAAAAATAAATTTCTTTAATATTTGTGGGCACATTTCTGTTGCTTTCTCAGTGGTGTTTCTTTAATGACAGCATGACTGGTTACTTTTAGAAATCGTATGAAAACCAAGTACTCCTCAGCCTGTTGCCAAGCATTGTTCTTCAGTATGTTTTACAAGAGGTACTTTTCTTGTTGTTTTTCATGTTAATAACACATTATTTCTGCAGACATGTTACTACTTATTTTCTGCCTTAAGGAAAGCATTAGTTCATGAAGAGAATTCGTCTATTTTTGGATGAAATGATCCATACAAACAAAATACAAATTGTGAAAAGTGGGTATGGGCACATTCATACGTGTTCAGCCACATGGTCGGCAACGTGGAGGTGTAGCTTTGTCAGGGAGGGCTACAAATGCTCCCTAAGTAAGGTCTAAGGGATTTGAGTTGTGCTTACAGGATTATGCACGTATCAGCCTAGCACTCATCAGGTTATATGCTTTCTTCCACAATGGGCTCATGTTAATAGAGTTTTTATTTTCTTGATTTGGCAGGCTCACATACTTGATTGAATGAACTTTCAGCTGAGTTTCTGAGCAGAAGGTCGTTTATGACATAATTGCTCTATATGTTGATACATCTTTTATCATAATTGTTTTACATTGTTTTAAATAAAAGAACAAGAATAATAGAAGACGTTGCAGAAAGTGGATTTTTTGTTCTATTATTCATGATACTAAAAATTACCCAAAATAAGTATCTTCTGCAAAAAAATAGAGAGAGATTTAGTTCCAAAAGTGGCTAATTTATATCAGTCTATACAATGAACCAGCTAATGGTCCTTAGTCTAGAGAGGTGCAATGCTTTTATACTGTTTTTCCCCCTTTTTTATGAATAGAATTCTACAAAAAAAGTTCCCATTGTGTAGTACTGTGAGTTTTGTACAACCATCTTTTATCAACAGATGGCAACCAGAACATGAAAAATAATTAAAAAATAAAATGAAAAGAAACCCAGAATGAATTAAAGTGCTTCTTTGCGTTCTGATCTGCATTTTTGGTTTAGAATTTTTATGGTGAATTGCCATATTATCTGTTATATCAGTTTACAATGAGGCTCCTATCAGACATAAAACAGATTTATAATACCATTAAAACACAATATCAAAGAATGAATAAGCAATTCAATAAAATTACAATAACACAAAGATAAAATGAAAGCCTTTTCAATAACAGTTTTATGCAAGAACATTTTGCAGATAAATATGTGTTTATAGATCTTTTAAATGCACATTTATTATACTGCTCCTAATAGAGCCACAGGGGTTAATTTTTTCTGTGTGTTGTCTTTTATAAGTGGTTCAAAAGCCAGCTGCAAAACTCTTCAATAGATTGTTTTGTATCTTTGAATTGATTTTGGTAAAGGGAGCATTTACAGTACTACAGTATAGTTTGTACGTACACATGAGTCAATACGAGTGTGCCGTGTATTGCTGTGTGCACTAGACAACCTTATTAGAATCAAGGCAATTCCAAGCAAAAACAGATGAAAAAATAGATTTTTTTTTTTTTCCAGGGGAATATGCACGTAGATGCATTTTC
>NW_009212222.1:7500-10000 GCF_000690835.1 Fulmarus glacialis
GCGGCTTGGCTGTCCTCGGCCAAGGGCAGAGCCGAGCACAGGAGCTGCCTTTGATCCTGCTCCGCGGAACTGGCAGAGGGAGAAGGTACCTTCTGAGGGTGCTTCGCAGTCAGTTTCGGCAGTCTGTATCTGGGATTAGCCATCATTGTGCTGCTTCACTTTCTTTAATGTAACCAGTCAACTCATTTTATAAGCGGTGCTTTCCCTTTCAGCTGTGCCCCTTTATATTTAAACCTTAGTACGTTATGCCATGCCGAGAAGAGAAGTCTCAGTTCACCAAGGCCGTCTCTTTCCTTTAGGATTACTGTTGCATTGTTCACTTACCTGCCTTCTCAAAAGGGGGTCAGAAACCTCTGTCATGGGGGAAAAAAATCCTGTGAGAGTTTGGACCTGAATGCCTGCTCACAAGGTATCGGTGGGATTGAGGTGCAATGTTTTGTCGTTGTTGAGGGCCTCCCTTAGAGATAAAACCCTGGACATAAGATACCTTGTGTGCTTTTTGGCTGTACCCTAAAAGAGATAAAAGAGAGAATACTGATAAAAGCTAGGGACTCTTGTTTTCCTGTGTTTAATGTTACTTGCTGAGTATAGTGTGGAGTTAACGCCCAAAAAGGTTCTCTGTATAAAATTAAGTTCCATCCTTGGTTGGTTTGAAAAGCAGGAATAGGTGAGGATCGTCCAAGTTACTTCTACAGCAGTGCTTGCTTAGTACCTGGTTTGGCTCCTATCTCTGCTGAGGATTTCTGGACAGTAAAAACCCAAGCGAGAGAAGTTAGTGGTCTGTGCGTCTTTCCTCTTTCCGGTATGTGTCATTAAGAAGCTAAACTTTGTAATGAAGAAGTCTACTTGAAAGAATTGTGCTATGTTGAAGGCACACTTTTGTGATGCATTAGAAGAATAATGTGCACTATTGCAACAGGAAAAGGCTTCCTTGCCAAATGTACTTGAATTTTATTAAGTCCTGCCATCTGCTTTCTTTGTAGTATTCTTAATTTCATGAGAAAAAGATCTAGGTGTTTCCCATTTTTAAAAAATGCCTTCTAATTCCAATTCTTTATTTTTGTTTCAATATTCCTTTGTTGATGCTTCTTACTGATATCCAGATCCCTTGAGTTTCTCTGCGTAGCCATGTCTGAGGAGAACCTGGCTGTTTTCAGTTGCTCTCTTTGTAGTGTCAGTAGGATCCGTCTTCAGGGGACTGTAGGATTGCAGCCTTCTATTTCAAGCCACTCCCAAGTTCGATACGGGCTATTTTCCCCATTTTCCTTATTGCGAAAATTTTCTAGGCCTCCAGAGAGGCTCCATTTTGTCCAGGTTGCTTTTTTGACGAGGAGACAAAGTATATTGCAAAGACGGCAGACAGCGTGCGTTTCTGTGAAAGAACATGCCGCTCTGCCTTTGTTTTAAATGCTTTTTTAATATTTTAGGGCTTGTCTACAGAGAGAGATTATATCACGTTATGGTAGGGTGGGAATTTAAAGTAGCAATTTTGAAATGAATAAATTAATTCAGAATAAAACATTCCTGTTCTGGCACAAATTAATCATGAATAATTAATTACAAATAATTAATGAGGAGTAACTATTCGGTATTTACAAGCCCTTAATAGTTTTAGTTCTCTCCCAGCATCTCTGTCAGAGATCTGTTTACTGGCAGCAGCACCCCTAGCCTGCGTAAGAGCCGGTAGAACGAGTACCAAGCGAAGGTGCACACATCCTTGTGTTGTCCCTCGAAGGTGACTGTTCTGGCACTCAGGGAGGTTGAGAGTACGTCTGATTTTACTCGCTAGCCATGTTGGTTTCGCAGAGTCTCCCCATAGTGAATGCTTGTAGTGAATTTATGGACCAACTGTCAGGTATTTTGCAATACGAAATGGATAATTAATTTTGTGAGTATCTCTGTGCTGCCGTGAGAGCGTGCTGTGGAGGCGGAGCAGGTGCCAGGGTGCAGAGGGGCTCCTGCGACCGGGCAGCAAGTGTGCCAGCGGCAGCCTTTGCTTCGCTTTTGCCTCTGGCACGGTGCTTTGGGAATTGCTGTGTACCTCTCCCTGGCGAAGACGGAGGGAAACATCGTGCGTACTAGCTGGTGGAAGATTGCATGTGGGAAGCCGAGTTTTAGCCAAGAGGTGGTAAAGAGGTTCAAGCCAGTGGCCAAACAGAGCTTGTTCATGTTCGGCTATGCAACTCACATGGGCACAGGGGTACCAGACCAAGCAGTTCGTATATGCTCTGCTCCCTGTATGTGTACACATGCACACAGTGTACTTTGCTGGAGACGTGAATGCATTGGAATGGGGTATACGTGCCACTCGGGAAAATACCAAACAGACAATCAGCGTCCCGACAGTTGGCTTGTTGCTCGTCCTCTCCAGAAACCCCCCTCTCACGCGTGAGCCCCCTGGCAGTGGAGAAGGGGCTCATACGTTTTCTCTATTGTTGCTTTATTAAAGATACAATAAACTCTCTCCATGATTTTATCTGTTTGTCGTAACGTCTACCAG
>NW_009212222.1:15000-47493 GCF_000690835.1 Fulmarus glacialis
TAATCCCACATGCAAAATTACTCTCTTCTTCTATGTCCTTTTTATTCAATTTAACAATTAAAACATCCTCCCACATCCCTTCGATTCAGTGTATGTGAGATGCGTATCATCAGCAGCAATAGTCATGTTTGTGTCAGCATTTCCAATGAAATCACTGTTTTCAGGTTAACAATAAAACTCAATTGAGGCTGCAGCGTGGCATGTAGAATTAGCTCTTGACTTGGGAATCAGGATTTTTCTTGTTCACTTGGGGAAAAAAATCCCACTCTCCTGGAGAAACCAATGCATTTTATATAAAAAAGCTATAATCTTACGGAGGTGTTTGTTTTAGCCTAGCTGTACGCAGTCCCGTTGGAGCATTGCTTTTGTAAGCCCTCTTCCTAAGAACCCGTGGTTGCTTTCTCAGAAATCAGTGGAAGACTTGCCACTGGCATTGACAGGACAGAGAGGAGGACGGGTCCATAGGCGCACAGGAACCACAGGACAAACGTTTTTTTCCAGCAGCTCTTGGTCGGTGTTGACGGCAGTTAGCCGGGCACGGCCAGCAGTTCGGAAAGCAGGCAGGAATCTGTCTGTCCGTGACTGGCAGAGCTTGGGCGGGTTCCGGGGTTGTACAGCACCCAGCACAGCACAGTCACTGTTGCTGCCGGTGCTGCTGGCTCCTGGGAGCTGCGTAGCGTAGGAGGGAAGGGCAGGATCGAAGAGCTGCCCCTGGTGTCCGTGGTTTTGGGTGGTGGCAGGGCGGAAGGCCTGGCTGCTGCCTCCCCAGCTTTCTAGCGCCGTACGGGTGGAGGTGTGTAGGTGACTGGGTATATGTGCACCACACCTGATCTGCTGAACTGATTTCACGTTTGTATTTTACTATTACAAATACTTGTCTTTGACTTAAGGAGTGAGCGACGTGTAATGCCACTTACCTTTATGATGTGAATCGGGGTTGAATGTGATCCAGATCCTGAGGTCTGATCTGTGCTTTCTGCCAGGTTAGTTTTAATAAGTGCAGTTTTTTTAATCTGAAAAACCATAGTGCTCTAGAAGCAGCAAGAGCATCAGGACTCTTGTCCCCTTTTACAGGCAGGTAGACTGAGTTTAAGCGTGCTGTCTACAACGAAAGTGGTGGAAGGACCATAAACTGATCCTGCAAGTCATGATCGGGGCTTATTTTCCTTCTTTTTCCTCTAAGCCACAATGAATTCCTTCTGAAAGGCAGCTCACGCTTACGCTCTGTCCATTTTTATGCATGCCTACTGTTTTACACATCCAGCGGGGTTATGTATGCTTTTTTAGTAACGCCTGCTCAAGCATGGAAAGGATCAACATTTCATTTTCATTACATTTCATTTATTTCTCTATTTTGGAGGAAGGGTTCCATAAAGTATAAGATAGACATAACTAAAATAAGTTTCTCCTGTGGGTGAAAGGTATTGGTAGTTAATGTGACTCCTCATAAAGCAACTGAATTGCAAGTTACAATCAAAGATTTAGAAAAAATGTCTGCTTGACAGTGTCTTTTGCCATAATAAAATACAGTCACACAAGGAATAAAAGGCTATAAGAATGGCCAGACAAAGACAGATCATCCGTTTGCGCTTAGTTTGAGACTCCTACAAAGCTGTTCCTCGAAAATACCTACGTTGGGTACAGGAACATGGAGATTGCCATCTTATATGTGTATTTAGTCTTTGGTTATATTATTTCAAATGTTATGTAGCTATAATAGCATGAAATAGATGCCCCTACCTGATACAGAGAGAGATACTACATCATTGCTGCTATAAGGCTCTGCTGCAAAAGGACTTTTTAAAGGATTTCTAATGATAATGAAAATATTCTGATACAGCATTAAGGATTTTGCTACTGAAATGTGTTTAATGTAAATATGCTGTCAGATACCCTTCAAGTAATTGACAGGAGCAGATGATTAGCAGTGTTCTCAATAGTGTTTTTGCATAATCTTACATTTTGACAGAACTCTTCAGTGGCTTTTTATTGTCAGTGCTCTGCAATCAGTAATACTTTTTCCTTGACATTTACTTTGTCATTATAAATCTTGTAAGTGGTCATTTAACTTGTTCAGTATGCATGTAAGAATATCATTACTAACACGTTTGAAAAAATGTCTTCCTGTTGAGGAACTATTGTGGAAGTAAACTTAAAAAAACCCGAAATGAAGTAGGTTGATGAGTGACTTCATGAAATAAATACCTGTCTGTGAGCATCTTCTTGCACATTTCAAGGATGATTTTAAAATCATTTTCTTATTGAACATTCGCGTATAAGTCATCAAATTCAACACGGTTGTTGGATTTTTTTAATCTGGTATTTTTTTAATTTAATACTATTGTTCAGTTATGATCATTTGCATCTAACTGACCAAAATTAAACTCTTACGATCCATAAGCATTCATAATTACATACTGCATGTAACGTTAATAGTCAATATAATAAACCTTCATCTTTATTGAAGCATCTCCTGTTTCTACAGCAGTTCTTTAATCTATCTCAATAGATTTCTAGTGTACAGCTCATATAGATTTGGTCAGTGACAAGGGTTAGAGTAGTCTTGTAGAACATTTACTTGTAGCTGTGAAAAGCCCACATTCATCAGAGGATTAGGTCGATCAGATTGTACCAGGATCAATGGAAGGACTGTGTGATCCCTCTTAGGCTGTAATGTGTTCACCTTCTTTGGAGAGAAGTCACATACACACACATTTCTCTGTCTTAAAGCCATTTATCTCAGAATGTCAAATTGCAATAATTAACCATTATTGATCTTAAATTCAATTAACTTCATTAACACAGGTCATGATGAGGGTGCTTGTAAGGGAAAGGCTCTTGACAAGTGTCTTTTCTTATATGACATTGAATGTTCACAATTGTGGCTATAAACTCTTCATATTGTGCCACAGGAACGTCTTTCAAAAATGGCGAGAGTTGGGCTGGTGGCTCTGAAGCGACATTTTAATCCCCTCCCTCTCATCTTTGAGTTCTCAGGGTTTTCCAGCAAATTTTCTGTTCAGGAATCAGTGAACCGTTTGTTTCCAGCACATTATCTTAGTGTGGTATTATAGCAAAACCCACCTATTTAAATACCCTTCAGTTCAATAGCTAGTGCTAGATAGAGACTCATTTACAAAAGCGTGTATTAGTATAGTTAGCAAATGAGTGAAATGAATATTCAGTGCTCCTTTTTGCTATATATACAAAACAAGTTGGGGCCATCTCGTAGAGGTAATCCTTAGAATCTCTGCTTTCTCCAAACCCTAAGATTCATATTGCAGTCGATAGTTGTTTTTCTTAAATGAGGGCTGAATAAAAACTGAAAGGACACAAAGCTTTGTTGGCCCACAGCAAACTCCTTTTTTTCATGGAGAAACTTCATTATAAGTACAAGTTCACAATAGCTGAAACTGTGATTGAAATCATTTGGATTTCTACTATACCATTCATACAGTTGTATGGAGTTTATTGTAAGGAGGCACTGCAACAAAATAGCTATTGAAACTACTGTATAAAGGACTTCAATGGGAATTTCAAGTTTGCAAGAAAAATGAAGGATCAGGTTGAAGGTCTTTTGGTACATTTTGAATGTCTTAAGTAGTCATGGTCATTTACAAATAAATCTCCCAAGTAGAATGACCCACTGTAATACACTGAAGCATTTTAGGAGAAAACTTGATTTTTAAAAACTTTACAGTGAAGGCTGCAGCTCCAGAGATGTGTGTTAATATTAGTATGGTTAAACACAAATCCAAAGCCAGTGTTCTGGTTACTGTAAAACTTGTAAGATGTGGACAGATTAGGAGCAACCAAAGATGTGGGAAGATTACAAAAAGTAAGGTGTAAGACTTTTTTTTTTTTAGTCTAAAAAAATGCTAAATCGTAATCAGAAGACTCTGAGCAATGTGGGTAAAGAGAAATGACAACATCAGTTTTGTTCAGAAACAGATTTCTGTGACAATTAAATGGTCATTTTGTCACTACATTTGCTATTTCCACTCCACTATACAAAGCATTTACTGAAAAGAGGCAGGGCAGAAGCAGAATGGTTTGATTACTGCATTTGAAGACACTAAAGTTCCCTTACAACATCTGTTTGCTCAGTGAAGGATTATAATAATTAAGAGCTATTAGAGGCATATTGAGAACTTTTATGCTCATGCCTGCTTATCCTGGAGTTGGCTGTGAATCTTGTATTAGTTTGTTGAATGCCCTGTGTGCTTTTCAGTGATTAAAAGATGCCACCCAAATGCTGGTATCAAGCAGAGATTGTGTCACTGTGTGTTTTAGTACCAATTCATATAGAGAATTTGGCTTGTTCTTACCAGTATGTTGATAGTGACTTTTATTTTTTAAAAAAATGCAAATTTTTTATTCTTTGGAGATTCTAGTAAATATTTTTGTCCGCTTGAGGAAATGGTAATTCTGTGCTTAGAAAAATTCTACCAAGTCCAAAAAACAATATAACTCCCAAATCAAAATTAGGGTCAAAGCACAACATGAAGCTGTTTTCTCTGCTTATAAACATTTATTTCCCACTGTAGTCTGTGCTTGCATGGAGTGGGAAACTCTTACAAGTCTGTAGTACTTCACACCAAGCAACTGTCTTGGAAACCAACGGGAAACCAGTTTTGTCTTACTTAGAGTGGATCACATTTATTCGTGATGAATAATTTATACAGCAAATGTAGGTGGTTTTTTTCTGTTACTAATGCACATACTAATTGTATTTGTTAAGTTTATGTGAATGTTTTCAGACTGTGGGGCTGCTTGCGAACTGTTTGCTTCACCAGTTTGTGCCTGGCTCTCGAATGCCCGGCGCTGTTTCCCCTTCGTGGCTGCTTGGAGGGACCTCCTGCCCCCGCGCACGACGTTCATTGGTGGCTTGCGTGCGCCTGCAGGACGGGCATCCCTTCCCCGGGAATGTGGGGGGGTGAGGAGGGAGGGGGAAGGAACTGCACGGATGTTGGTGAAACGGGAAGACCAAGACCCTGAACTGACTCAGACGGAAGAGCAGACCCCGTGGGTGCTCACAGTCCCTGTTACTCATTGCCTGTTTGATCTCGTCCTGGTGGTGCTTGCGAAAGGTTGTTCGTGTGGTGACAGGGAAGGCCAAGAAGGTTTTTTTTCTCTTTTTTCAGCATGATCAGCCAGAAATTCCGGGCTTATGCTCATAGGGGCTGTTAAAATCTCTACTCCTCCAGAGTGCAAAAGGGGAAGGAGATTGATTCCACAAAATACGATAGCAAGGACGGTCGTTCTGTCCTCATGGGAGTCCATAATGTTGCTCAGCCCTTCCACCTGATGACTCTGATCCTGCTTTGCTTCTGGTCATCAACTGTGGGCACACAGTGGGACATGAACTGTTCCCCAGCTTCCCTACAGCTTTTGGGAGTCAGTTGTGTTGTGTATTTGTGACTGCAAATTTAGGGCAAAACCCATAAAAATCTGTTTTTCCTGACATGCATAGTCTCTGAACTGTTAACTCCTGTTAAGTTTCTCATAAGCATGTCATTCACTTCTAACTGTACCATAATGACGTCTGAAGGCCAGTTTTACGTGAGGAAGTCTCTTTAAAAATCTATACTGTTCTGTTCATTATACATGGGAGTAACTTGGACCTTGGGTCTCACATAAAGTTTTTTACTCTTCAGATACCTTCTTGTCAAAAACTTCTTGTAGACGGCATCAGATGAACTCTTCAACTGAGACAGATCTCAGACCGATCCTCATGCAACCCTACCCATAGAAGAGTACACTGCAGTGTGATAGGATCATGTGCTCTTCTCCATGTTAGAAAGAAGTAGTGTTATGTTTCACGGGTGGGTAATTTGAGCAGATTTTAGAAAAACCCTGCTCAGCAGGTTGAATTCAGGGAGTTTAAGCCCCGGGCAGAAATCAAGGCAGAGCGCAGCTTTGGAGGAGAGAGGCATGATCCGTCATGTTACATCTCCAGCGCATTCACAGGCATTCACAGCGTACCTGAAGTCCTGCTCTGCGCTGGGCGCAGAAGGCTCTTTGGAGCAGAGTTGTGGCAATACTACTTCTTACTTCAAAAACCTTTCCGATTTTCCCCGTTGTGAAAAGAAGTTTGCTGGCAGTCTGCAGACTCAGCACTTAGTGGATCCCAGCAGCTTGACTCAGAGGAGGTTTGTAACCACAGGCTCTGGGTTGTGCACAGTACATGCACCTGTGGGCATTTCCCTGGGTATTCTATCCTTCATAATTGTTTAAGCTGAAAACTGGCAATTATTTTCAATTATACACATATATTGTACTCATATAAACACACTGTGAAGAAGCATAGGAACAGAAACACAAACTTAAGACATCTTCTCATGTTTTGTGTAAATAGCTGAACTATAGATATTAACCTGCAGGAGTTACAGGCTCCTTTACTTTTCTTCTTCTCTGGCACTAGGCAAGTAATTTTTAACATCTTTGAATTTCCAGATTTGCAGCTATAAACTGTGGATAAGAATTTTCCTTCCACAGGGTTGCTGTGAAGAATAAAACACTCGTTGAAGCTTTTGAACACCAATAGTGCTAAGTTCTTTCTAAGCCATCATTTCATATTACGGCATCCTGTTTTTTCAGGTGTGTATTTAATGAAGGAGATAATACATAAATGTGATCTTTGCATAGGAATCTCTCATTTAACAAACATCTAACCAGTATTTGGTTTCAGAAAAACGAATGTCTCCCTTATCAGAATTACTAGCAATTTTTGAATGTCTTCTCTTTTCATTTGTAGGTGGCCTGTATGATACTTTTCATACAGCAGCATAAAGTCTAAAGTGAATACGAGACCTGAATCCTGTACCCTCCTTTAAACTGCATAAAACCCAGGGGAGTTTGGAATAGAGTGACATGAGGAAAAGGTGCCTGCTGTAGACTTGCTTTGTTCTGCACTTAGATGGCCCACACTTTAATGACATGTAAACTCATTTCTTGTTATCGTCTCTTCACTGTGTATTCTTGTCCATGTAATTCTCAACTCTTACAGTTGATTTGAGCTCTCTGAAGTTGCTCCAAATGTAATACCAGTCCAGGATGCTGGATTAGAGCAGCTGGCTAACTTCCTCTACCCTATTTCTGAGCTCTCTGTGGCAGACAGCTGCAGTATTTTCATGAAGGAACAAACACAAGTACACTTCCAAGTTTCTAGTGCCTAATGTTAGCCACCCATTAGATTGGCATGCTATGTCACATCCATCCACACTGATTCCCAGTGACTTAATACTACACTACTGTTGGCATGAAAAGGCTGCAGATTTATCAACATACAAAAAATCCAGCTAAACAAGCATTAATCATGCACATCATATCAGATTAACATGTTCAAAATTAATATTCTTGACCTTGCCAGTGGGCAGAATAACCAGTCTTGCAGTAGGATCGTGCTCCGGTGCGAGGTACCAGCGGCTTCAGCCGACGTGCGAGAGAAGTGCTGACCTCTCCACTTGGAAATAACATTTCTCTCCCATAATAGACAGTCCTGCCTCTATGAAACAGAACCTTTGACCTTTCTAACAGGAATAATGTCCCTGTCAAGGTGGTGGGTAATCAGTATTGCCATGCCTGTTTAGAGACAGTGTTGTCATTTGCCACTCTTGTAAACAGGGCAGCCACTCCTACCTCCCATTTCTATCGCCTAATGAGGAATACGCTAACATCTCTGCCAAGTAGTGAAGTCTCAAATACAATTTCAGTTACATGTGAATTATCAGTCCGTCTCGGTATAGAAATAGCTCATGTTGTGGGTGAAATGTTTGCCTTTCTTCCTGTAAGTGGAAGGCCTGCGGAGTGGGAGTTTTCTAACAGACTAATATAACTCTTTTATATGCCTTCATTTGCATTAGGTCTTTGATTGACTCCATCCACCGAGCTGGTTTGCGCTTGCCTCTGTTCATTAATTTTGTGAGTAAGGTTCATTGGCACAGTCAAATCATCTCCGTGCTGCTGTTTCTGTTGACTTTCTCCTGACTCGTGTTCTGACTGTGCCCCTCTTAACTGAATGATCCCACCGAAACTGGGGACTCTTCGAGGTTTTTTTCGTCGATTACTTAAAAAAACATTCCGATTACTTCTTAGGTGGCTGGTCTCTGCGTTAACGCAGAATGGGAATGGTATTTAGGAAGGGCTCTGCGCTGCCAGCAGCGCTGGCGGTGGCGGGAGCAGCCCTCCCGCAGCACTGCGCTCCGGGGGGGGAGCGGGGGGCAGGCTGCAGAGGGGGTTTCCCTGGCCGGGTCCTACTCACTGCTCCGCTTTATGATCTGTTCTGGTCTTTTTTCCCTTTTTCTTTTTGACTGGGAATGTAATATTCATCTCATTGGGAGCATTGCTGCTCCCAATCCCTTTCTGCTGTTTTCTTCTTCAAGTGTGAGATGTACATGGATTCAGGTTTTTTAAGGGTTGAGAAGCTTTTTTCCAAGATGTGCTCAAAATCAGATGGTTTGGGAAATGATCCTTAGTATTACACGATGGTTCAAACCATGCATAAATAAATAATAAAGCTGGTTGTAATTTTTTTAATAAAAAGCTGTTCGGTTAAAGCCAAAATATTTCCAAGGAACTGAATGGTTTTGATAAACTTTTGTAGTTAAGCATTTTTTCATGTGAGAAGAATATTTGAATGTTTTGGTAACTTTTCAAGCAAAGAGCTTACATTCTAGTTTAAATATACCCCAGCAAGCTAATTAAAATAAAAGAAAAAGTCTTGGCGAAAAAGCATAATTAAAACAAGACATTTCAAAAGTATTGAAATGAAATATTTGGGTAGATCCGAGCCAAAATATATGGTCTCAGATGCATTTTTCAGGAAATAAGGGAAGAATTGTGCCATTAATTGGTTTTTGGAGAACAGTAAAGTACACCTTTAGTGCTGTGGGTTTGTATTTCCAAGCAAACCCAGGGAGGTGTGAGTCTGACCATGTTACTGGGTGGATGTTGCCATGGAAGGGATGAAAACCATGCGATGTTTTCCATCGTTCTGCTGACGAGGACCTCTAGCCGTTGGGGTTTGAGCCGGTAGCTGTTGTGCTGGTGGGCATCTCCGAAGATTGCGGAGTTTGGCCCGTCAGCAGGCTCACGGCTGTTGTGGCTGCGCGGGGACTTCCCCTGCCTGCAGAAACGTAACGGAGCATCTTACTTCTCTGATCTTGTCCAGTAGATCTCTACTGTCTGTATAGAGCCAGGTATATGAGCTTATTAGTGTATATGCAATATGTAGATCATTTTGGGCAGTGATGGATCACAATTTATTTCCACTGGCAAAGAAATGATCCATAGCTCAGTTATGAAGGTAATTCCCTCTTCTGTGGAAATGAATCACATTATACCACAGCTTACTGTTATGTTTTGATATCAAATGTGTTAATTTCATTATTACCTAGCAGTTTAGTTAATAATTGTAATAAATATTAATGAGGGAACTGTCTGTTCTCGACCTCTCTGTGGATGCACCTGCAATAGGTTTCTGTACCCCTTTGATACCCTCATCTCTAGAAACGGAGGGCCGCACCAGGGAACTGCTATCCATTTTTTGTCAAATATTATGTCACAGTGACGCCATTGCTCAACTTGCAGGCGATTTCCTGGGGGTTATGGTGCCCTTTGAGATGCAAACTAAAAACTTCGAGAACTGTAATTTGTTTTTTTTCTTTTACTCTGGAAAAACAAAAAAAGCCTCCTAGAACCACCTAATTTCTTTCATTTCCATTCTTACTAACTTCTTCTGCCATTAGAATTGCCTTTAAAGTTGGTTTTTTCCCCTCAGACTTTGCTGTCGAGGCATTGAAGAACAGTTTTATAGATGCCCTGCTGTTTCAAACATTTACTCTACACTTGAAAAATATCAAACCACAAGTCGTTTCGTTTTGTTTTGTTTTAATAAGAAGAAAAAGGCTGAGTAACGATGGGCTGGAGACAGTGCTTCTTAAAGACAGTCTCTCCACCAGGCAGTGAATCTCAGTGAAAAAAATTTTTTACCATCACCTCCTGATTTTGTTCTTTGTCCTTCTTTCTGTCGCAGTGAAGCTGTTACCTTCACCTGTCCTCAGACAGAATGTAGATCATCTCTCCCCCGAGCAGGATCTGGTGGGGCAGGGAGGGCTGAGAGATTCCCTTGGCTGCAGATGGGCTCCTTTCCACCAGCACCTGCACCGACTCCCGAACTCCCTGCTGGCGTGGGACTGAAGTCTGGCCTTAACCCTCTCTCCTCTTCTGTCCCACATGCTGGTAACAACTTCATTGGGTTTTCTGAGGAGGAAACGTGTCATTTGCTTTTTTCATCGAACCTCTGAGGGCAAAGCCTCAGGGAGCTGCGAGCCCTCCAGCCACGTAAAGCTGCCTGTAGTGGTGTTGCACAGCCTCCGAGTACGCCCCGAGCCTGCCATCCCAGGTTGGTCCAGGACTTGTTGGGTTGCCTTTTATTGCCCTGAAGCCAAGCGATGAGGTGACCGGCCCTTGGAATAAGGCGTTAGAAGCTACTGGCATAAACTCCGCTTCAGGATGGTGTTTGAAGTTTTAGGCTGAGGAGTTCCCCTGAGCACCCTCATCTCTTGCATGAATCTTTGGTTGAGGAAGTTGGGCGTAATGTCGTGTTTCATCCCTCCTCTCCCTTGTGCAGGGGAAAGAGCAGAAGGAGTTGTTCATACTGTCAGTATGAACAGATTGCCGGGTTAAATTCCATACTGTCGTTTGTGCCTCATTTCCCTCGTATCTGGATCAAAGACTGATGTCACAACTTGGCTTCACAACTTGAGCTTAGGAAGGAGAACAGCTATAGAGGAGGCAGCTCCTGGTTAACACGCAAATATGCTTGATAGTTGGTGAAAAGGGCAAAGAAAGCATGAAAGGTAAATAGATTTACATTTAAATGAGCCGCATGCTGGAGGTTTTCCCTAATGTAAAAGTCACTCTCTAAAAAAAACGTGAATGTGACAATACAAGCGTTTCAGTCCAAACAAAATTCGTAAGATTTCAGCAATAAGAGAAGTAAAGCTGTAAAGAAAAACACGCTAATTAGGGACTTGATTCTGTGGCCCCTGTTTGCGTTGGTGAGCCCTGGTCCCCAGGAGCACTTTTTGTGGTGTGCAGGGACCAAGCCCAAGGGCTTGGGTGTGTGATGTGGTGGTGGGAATGGGTGGCCCGCGCTCACACTAGCACTCGGTGGACAAAAAGAGCAAAAGACAGGTATACTTACAGAGTGCTTTGGTGTGCCGTCTCAGAGCCCGCAGGTGTGAATGAGATCTTTCTGATGCAGGCAGTGTGGCAATAACCTTGGATTTTCTTTACCTCGTCAAAAGGGAATTATTCTTCACTTTCACAACAGAAGCAAAGGAACGGGAGTTGTAAAAGAAAAACTGTTTCCACAAGGTGGAAAATAAAAAGGGTACATTTGCTTCCAAATCATAAGTTTCATGCTGTCATTTCTTCCTTCCATCCTTCCTTATTCATATCACTAGGATATGGTGTGGTTGAGAAAGAGGTAGTTGGTAGCCAGTTGTTTACACATTATCAGTAAATATTTTAAATTTTTCAGCTTTAAAGAGTAGTTTGAACTGCTTTGGTCTCCTGTGCTAAAGTTTTTGGTAGAGTTCAGAAACATGGTGGAACAAATAATTAAGATTAAAAACAATCTGTACCATCCACAGGGGAATTGAATGAAATCCACCTTGTTAGATTCTTTGTAGTGGTTTCGTTGCAAGTATTTGCAGGATAGGTGCTGATCCTCGCTACAAATTGCCGACATGACTGTAATATACATAAAGTAAGGATTCTTGAATTCTTTCAAAATATTTTGAAAAAGCATAAAATAGAGCAAAACACAGCTCTATTTCATTAGAGTATATATCCTTGTTGTTAAAGTCTGATCTTCGTATCAGCATCTTTGAAACATCTTATAATAAAGTTTTTAACGTAATTCTTTTAAACTATGTTCGCCCAAACGTTAAAAATAGGACCCTTGCTGCATGAATTTTCTGCACTGAAATTATCTGAGCTGAAATATCTAATCACAATTATGTGTTGCTCTTATGTGATATGTTTGTGCTTTCAAAGGTTTAGCTTCTATTCTGAAGATCAGATTATAACTTTACATGGAGGAAGATTCGCTACCATTCATCCGTGTGAAAGAACAGTAGTGACTACTTTGTTTTTCCTAACTGAATGAAGGAATACTCCATGTGAAACTAAGAGCCTGATTTCATTGTTACTTTAACAGTTGTTTTGTCTCTTGTGATTTTCTGATAACATTTAAACATATTTTCCCTGAAAGAATTTGAAAGGTTCAATACTGTGTATGTGATATCTATTATACTGTTCTACATTTTTCACTCTGTTGGTTAAAATAGGTCTTTTTGGGGTGTAAACTATTATCTTCTCCGTGCTGTTGCCTGAATAAACAAGCTATAGATTATTCAATGTGTTTAAGATACAGATACCCACACATTCCAGATGTGTGGCAGAGAAGGTCAAAAGTCAAGTGTGTTCAACCATAGAGTCTACTGGAAATGCATTTTTTTTGAAGTTTATAATTGTATTTGTGAGAGATTGCAAGAAAATATAAAATTCCACTTAATACAGAACAGTTATGTTCTATTTTTGATTTCTTGCTTAGCTGTAAATTAATGCATTATATAGAAATAGATCATTTTGATCAGCTAATGATCCCTCTCTTAGTGTTTCCATAGTTTTCTTGCCTGAAGGAAAAAACTCAGGTAAACTTAGTATACGTGGAATACATGCACAGAAGCACCGCGGAAAAAAGAATGTGTTACTGTCCGTTCCCAACTATCCTATTCAGGAAGAGTATCTTAGATTTACATCACCAGTTGCATTACTTGAGGGGGGAAAAAAAGACAGGATCCCTGTTGGGTGTCCGTGTAGCTTATGCTGAGTAAATATTGACAAAAGTAGTCTAAAGAGCAAACACTTTGACATTTGTAAGGTCCACTGGAAGGTCTTGTATATATTTATACAGCAAGAATGAGTACAGCATACCAATTTTCTTGAACTAGCTCCTGACATAATTCTGCATGGGCTTTCTTGTTGAGAAAGGTATGTTTAAATGTGAATGGGTCATTTGTTACACCCGTAATGAATATCCGTAAATTGCTCTTAGTGAGTTGTTTCAAAAGGTTGCATCACCTGCTTTTACCGTCTCCTCCTCTAAAATGTGATACTACTAATAATGATGACTTTTTAAAAATGAAATTTTTTGATGATTGTAACTGGGGATTTTTTTACTTTGTAGGAATTTTTGATGTTTGTTGTACTCTATATTTATTAAAGATTGAGTCTCAAAACTGTAATGAGCAAAAAATGCTTGCTTAATTTAAATTGTGAATCTGTCTGTTAAGAAATGCATTAGGGGTAGGAGAAGCATAAGACATATTAATTGACAGACAGGAACTGCTGTCTCTGAGGTTGATACAAGTAATTTATTACTTTAGAAATGAATGCCACCTCCAGAATGTGCTTCATTAATTTCAAATTTAGTTTTAATTTCAAGCTGTTGCCCCTTGAGAAGAATAAGGTGGCAAATTATGTTTGAAGAGCAGATTTTTTTTCTTGCTCTGAAGAAACACTAAATTTTAACTGTTTAATTTTACAAATAAGTACACTTCTTCGGCTAAAACACTTAAGCAAAAGTATGATCAGCAGAAACTAACTTATATTTTCTTCTCTTCATAATAGCCTATGTTTCAGACGAACTAAAAGCAGCAGCACTGGTGGAAGAAGATGTGGAACCTGATGAAAATGCAGTTGATGGGGAGCCTTCAGCAAAATACTCATGTCCAGAAAAAGACTTCAGTAAGAACTGCCAAAGCTACCAAAACTCTCCAGCAGCTGAATTTTCCAGCCATGAAATGGACAGTGAGTCACATATCAGTGAGACAAGTGACCGCATGGCGGACTTCGAGAGCAGCTCTATTAAAAATGAGGAAGAGAGCAAGGAGGTTTCAATACCACTGGAAGACTCTACTGTATCTGATAGTTTAGAACAAATGAAAGCCGTATATAATAACTTCCTCTCCAATTCCTACTGGTCCAATCTCAATTTGAACCTTCACCAGCCGATTTCAGAAAAAAACAATGGTAGCAGCAGCAGTAGCAGCAGCAGCAGTAGCAGTTGTGGAAGTGGCAGCTTTGACTGGCACCAGACTGCTATGGCTAAAACGCTGCAGCAAGTTTCTCAGAGCAGAATTCTTCCTGAACCAAGTCTTTTTAGCACAGTTCAATTGTACAGACAAAGCAGTAAGCTTTATGGCTCTATATTTACTGGAGCCAGTAAATTCCGCTGTAAAGACTGCAGTGCTGCCTATGATACTTTAGTAGAATTAACAGTGCACATGAATGAAACGGGACATTATCGAGATGATAACCATGAAACTGATAACAATAACCCCAAAAGATGGTCCAAACCTCGTAAACGTTCTTTGCTTGAAATGGAGGGGAAAGAAGATGCCCAGAAAGTATTAAAGTGTATGTACTGTGGTCATTCATTTGAATCTCTTCAGGATTTGAGTGTTCACATGATCAAAACAAAACACTACCAAAAAGTGCCTCTGAAGGAACCTGTTACGCCTGTAGCAGCAAAAATTATCCCAGCTACTCGAAAGAAAGCATCACTGGAGCTTGAACTTCCAAGTTCTCCAGATTCCACAGGTGGGACACCAAAAGCAACAATCTCAGATACCAATGATGCACTTCAAAAGAATTCTAATCCTTACATTACGCCAAATAATCGCTACGGTCACCAGAATGGTGCCAGCTATGCCTGGCACTTTGAGGCGAGGAAATCTCAAATTCTGAAGTGCATGGAGTGCGGAAGTTCGCATGACACTCTGCAGGAACTCACGGCTCACATGATGGTGACGGGACATTTTATTAAAGTCACTAACTCTGCCATGAAGAAAGGGAAGCCAATTATAGAAGCCCCAGCAACACCAACAATAACGTCCTTAGTGGATGAGAAAGTCCAGTCTGTGCCACTAGCTGCCACCACTTTTACATCTCCTTCCAATACACCTTCTAGTGTTTCCCCTAAATTAAATGTTGAAATAAAAAAAGAAGTAGATAAAGAAAGAGGCATTGCTGATGACAAAATGAAAGACAAAGAAAAGTCAAGTGAAGATGAGGGGAAGTATGATATCTCCTCAAAATACCATTACTTGACTGAAAATGACCTAGAAGAAAGCCCTAAGGGGGGATTAGATATATTGAAGTCTTTAGAAAACACAGTCACGTCAGCTATAAACAAAGCCCAGAATGGCACGCCAAGCTGGGGTGGCTACCCCAGCATCCATGCTGCCTATCAGCTGCCTAATATGATGAAGCTGTCATTGGGTTCATCTGGGAAGAGTACACCATTAAAACCTATGTTTGGAAACAATGAACTAGTATCACCAACTAAAAACCAGCCCTTGGTGTCTCCACCAAGCAGTCAGACCTCACCTGTGCCAAAAACAAACTTTCATGCCATGGAAGAATTGGTAAAGAAAGTCACTGAGAAGGTGGCTAAAGTGGAGGAAAAAATGAAAGAGCCTGAAGGAAAGCTTTCTCCAATGAAGCGTGCAACGCCTTCGCCATGCAGTAGTGAAGTCAGTGAACCCCTTAAGATGGAGTCCTCCAATGACGGTGGCTTTAAAAGCCAGCAGAACAGCCCAGTCCCTCAGAGAGATGGTTGCAAGGATAGTCCAACTGTAGAACCTGTGGAAAACGGGAAAGAGCCTGTTAAGTCCATTGTAAGTTCTTTAAGTAGCAGCACAGCTATCATTACCGATCACCCTCCCGAACAGCCATTTGTAAATCCATTGAGTGCACTGCAGTCTGTCATGAATATTCACCTTGGGAAGGCAGCAAAGCCATCTTTGCCCGCTTTGGATCCAATGAGCATGCTTTTTAAAATGAGCAACAGTTTGGCGGAAAAGGCTGCAGTGGCCACCCCACCTCTACAGTCCAAAAAACCAGACCACTTAGACCGTTATTTTTATCATGTCAACAATGACCAACCCATAGATTTGACGAAAGGCAAGAGTGACAAAAGCTGCTCTTTGGGTTCAGCGCTTTTGTCATCCACATCGACATCTTCTGCATCTTCTTCATCTACAGTGACAACAGCAAAGACATCCGCAGTCGTGTCATTCATGTCAAACTCGCCGCTACGCGAGAATGCCTTGTCAGATATATCTGATATGCTGAAGAACCTGACAGAAAGTCACACATCAAAATCTTCCACACCTTCCAGCATATCTGAGAAATCTGACATTGATGGTACCACAATAGAGGAACCAGAAGAGAGTACACCAGCTCAGAAAAGGAAGGGACGTCAGTCTAACTGGAACCCTCAGCACTTGCTCATATTGCAGGCCCAGTTTGCAGCTAGTTTACGGCAGACTTCGGAGGGAAAATACATCATGTCAGACTTGAGCCCTCAAGAAAGAATGCACATTTCCAGGTTTACGGGACTTTCAATGACCACAATTAGCCACTGGCTAGCCAATGTGAAATACCAGCTCCGAAGGACGGGGGGAACTAAGTTCCTTAAAAATTTGGACACTGGGCACCCAGTGTTCTTTTGTAACGACTGTGCTTCACAGATCAGAACTCCTTCAACTTATATCAGTCATCTTGAATCGCATCTGGGTTTCAGGTTAAGAGACTTGTCCAAACTGTCCAGTGAACAGATTAACAATCAGATAGCACAAGCAAAGTCACCATCTGAAAAACTGGTGACGTCCTCTCCAGAGGAAGATATCGGAACTTCTTATCAGTGCAAACTTTGTAACAGGACTTTTGCAAGCAAGCATGCTGTTAAACTTCATCTTAGTAAAACACATGGGAAGTCACCAGAGGATCATCTTCTGTATGTTTCGGAGTTAGAGAAGCAGTAGCATTTGCTTTTGATTAAAATAACTGTAATTTGCTTTGAGGAAAACTGTCAAAGACGCCTTAAAGCTACTGTTTAGTTCTTGGCACATGTTCTTATTTTAACTCCAGAGTCGCTCTGGGCTGAACTGTTTTGTATAACTGTACAGTGTTTAAATAGAGGTGCATAATCAGCTGTTGTTACTGGTAAAATATGAAGGTTAAAATGCAGTGGTAAGTGTTTGGAACTTTGTGTAAATTGGATTTAGTTGCTGTGCATCCCTCTGATGCATCAAGCTGCATGCATTAACAGACAGTTTAATTAAGCATTTATAACTAATTCTGGTGCACTTTTTTCATGTGACCTAAGTGTGCTGGTATTTCTCACCCTATAATCTTTAGCCCTCTGAGTACTTTGAAGCACTTTTGCATTAATTTGGTAAAAATGTATGGATATGGTTTTTTTAAACCCTTACCAGCTTAGTTCCGATTACTAATATGAACCTCCATTTATGCAGAGGTGTCTCACACCTTGAAATTTAAAAATATAATTTTCACATTGAAACATAGATGTATATATTGTATAGATTTCAAAATCTCTTATGGAAAATGTGATTGTGGTTAATGCCATTTTCTTTTTCTTCAGCATTTTTAGCAACAGTGGGTTTTGTACCTGATAAGCCCCAGGTATAAACTGTACCTATATATAGTGTATATTTCATTTTTTAGATCTAACGGTTTTTCTTTTAACATCCAAACATTGTAAATTATATGATGAAAGATACCACAGATAGCATTTATAAAGTATTCAGAAACATTATTCTTAAAGCAAAGTATGTTTTGTTTTGTTTTGCTATACAGTACATCTATATTAATAGAGGTTCATGTTTAAATTATACATATTTATTAGTGTTGCTATCATTTGTTTGTTTTTTTTTTTTTTTTTTTTTGTCTTAAACCATCTGAAGAAACAGAAGCCACGGACTGCATTCCTGGCATGCATTCTAACTGTTTTGCACAACATGACTTTTAAAGGTATTTATTAGTAAAAAAAAAAAAAAAAAAAAAGAGAGAAAATTCAACATAAACTCAGTGCTCAAAGGGTTAAATCTATTTGAAAAACTCGTACTGTATTTCCTAAACATTGATAAAGCCTTTAAAATGTTTGTACTGTAATACTTTGCTTAAAAGTTATGAGGCATTCTGTGATATAACCTCTTTTACTTATTTATAAGCACTCTTGGTTGTTATTTCCTATTGTAGAATGCCTTTTTATTTCAATTGGTAACTTTCTGTTTTGTTCTGCCTAATTATTCTCCCAAGATTCCATACTGCAGCTTTATCTTTAGGCATATGAAAGGTAACCCGTGGTTACCAGCACACTAAGTGATTCTGTTCGTCTCCATTTTTGGCAGTTAATTTGCAGAAGTAACTGACAGCTGACACCATATGAGAATCTATGTATAAAATATTGGCATGTAAACAGCACAGACACTGTAATGCACTCTGTGCCCTGTTTTGTTGTTGACAATGAAGCACCATTATATGACTCTTCATATAACCTTTTTTTCTACAGCAGCATTAAAATTGTCTTTTTGCTATAATTTTGTGTTGCGTTCACAATTATGTCTGAAATGTGCTACGACTAACGAGCACATTAAAATTAAATTGTATGCTATCTGTTTATGACTGAAGCTTGAGTAGGTTTCTTCATCTGCCAGGTGCTGGCAGTCAAAAGCTGCACATAAATCACTGGAGTTTTAGTGAACTTTAGCATTTAAAGAGCAGGGTAGCACTTATTCAAAGGCTGCATTAACAGAATTTTTTTCCCCCAGAAAAGATAAATGAACGTTATAACTCCTTTTTAGACAGCAGGTAAGGCTGACTGTGAAGACGGGGTTTATAAGCGACGTGTGGCAAAGCAAAGCGGTGTTTTGCTGTGCTGTGTGTTCAGACCCAGGCAGATACTGCTACTCGCACGCGTTCCCCCTGAATGTATTGAGCAGTCTGCAAGTTGCACCGGTGGGTATTTCACGGCTTAGAGAATCCCTTTCCATCTACCCAGCGTTTTCAAATGACAGGAGTAGGAACCTGAGACCGATGACTTAAACTTTGTGATTTTGAAGTGAGTCCTCTTACGGCCCTACCTGCTGTTGTACAGCGTTCACAGCAGATAGGGAGGGGAAAGAAGATGAATAAACACATGCCAAACAAACGCAAACAAGCAGGAGCATTTATATGATAATGACAGACTTTTACTGGTGTTGACAGGTCATCCCGTCAAAACCATTGAAAACAACTTGCATCTCCGAAGCACCTATGCATGTAAATAATGTCTTTTGCCAGTCAGGTGAACTCAGAGTCTGGAGATGGTACATGGGAACCAAAACCACCATTACAGCACTTAAGAATCATGTCTGAAGTAATAACTAGCATCCAAATGTCAAATGTAGTTTCCTTTCTATTTTTAAAAAATCCGCTGTCTTCCAGTAAGCAACTAATTAAATCTTTGGTTCTTTCTTTCTGTCAGTCTTTCTTTCTGTCTTTCTTTCTTTCTTTCCGTCTTTCGTTCCATCTTTCTCTGTAACTGTAAAGGCCAGTTACCATGTCTTCAAAAATGTATCGGAGTGTTCTGTTCATTCTATAGCGGATACCGCTAAGCAGACCTGGTGAATGGGATTAATGATTAGGGCTCTGGGTTTTTTCCTCCTCCTTTGGCTCACAGTCGTGTCTGACTTTAAGGTCATTTGTGTGTCAATGTTTATGGCCTCAGCTCAAATTCCAGCAATAAAATTGCAGCATGCCGTTTTACTGGTTGACTATACCATCCCAGGAGTCCCCCTCACTTAGTTAGGAGAGGCAACCTGGCCAGCTGAAGCCTTTCATGAAGCCTCCCGGGTGGCGGTCCACATTTTTTGCAAATAGATGTTCTCAGTCTAAACGCAGCCAAACTTTTTACCTCTACAGCAGAGAATTCCTCCTTTGAAAATTGTAACAGCTTAAATATAGTATTTGGTTGCAAACCAGAAATTCACACGTAAGGAGACTGGCAGATTATTGCATATATTGTCAATCAATGTATTTTTAAGATGCACTATTGACTTACAATAGTAATGCTAAAAGCTCTGTACGCAATACTGTTATCTGGGACACGGGAGGGAGTAAAAGCAAGAGACTACAGAGCCTTTTGCAGTGTTCCTTCTACTTATTCTTAAAATACAGACAAGGGTCGATGATTGCAGACACCAAATACCACTGATGCAACTGCACGTGATCTGGTAAAAGTCAGTTCCTGGGCCTGGCTTACCTAGGTCTGAATGCGCAGTGAGGAGACGTACCGGGTAAAAATTCAGGGAGCAACCATATCTGTTCTGTGCACCAGAAATGACTTTTTAATACGTTTTTTAAATATGCTTGAAACTTTGCAAATGAATGGCTAGTCAGGATCTGCATATCCCAAATTTATTAAAATAAAGTTCAGCTTGCATTTCAGAACCTCCAGGACTGGCATACCAATGTGATTTCACATTATAAAGAATTTAGAGAATCAATGAACTAGAATAATGTTCTTTTCATCCATACACTGATATGTATATTGGCATGGTAACTATTAGTGCTAACCAAATCACCAACCTAGCTATGTTAAGATAATTTTTTTCCTATTAGACAAACATGAAGGTATGGATGCAGGATTTTAAAATATGCATCCGAGTTCTGACTTTTGCTTTGCATTTGGTATTTTGTTTAGAAATATGCAGATCAAGTGAGAGAGAAAACCAAATGCCTCAAGAAAGAGTTTAAAAAGGAAATTGTGATGGGGTGGGAAGAGCTTTAAATCACAGGTGTATAAAGGTGACCCTGGTCTAACCCCACCCAAGTAGTGGCTTGTTGCAGCATACTGTATATCTTCCAGCCATCACATTTACGCAGTATCTTAAAATAACATTTGTGATAAATGTGCAATTTAACTAATTTATGGTGCTATGATGTGCTCAGGGCTACATGCAAGATGAAAATCTTAAATGGAGCTTGAACAGCTCACTTCACAACAAGAAATCAATATGCCAGATCTTACAGAGCTGTTCACTGGAGTCAACATTTAGCAAAAAAAAATCGGTGAATGTATCTTTAAGTTTTAGTGAGTAAGGAATCGATAATTAACCGAAATATGACTTCTAAGCTACTGTAAGGAACTGTTTCTGAAACCAAAATCTTTCTAGAATCTTCATTATATTTTATTTTTGTATTAAAATCAAAAGTATATTGTTTTAATTATGCAGTTGTTCTTGTGGTAAACAGTATGTGCAATTTTTTATCCAAACCAAGGCAGATTAGTGTTATCAATATGGGAATTATCTGTTGCATTTTAATATGGCTGTGTATCTTGCTATATAAAACTAGACATAGATATGACTCTGCATTTTATGACAGCAAAAAATTTGGCTATACTTTGAGATTCAAAAAAATACTGGCATGTATTGAAGGGAAGAACCTTTAATTTTGCAAGTTCTTATTTCAGCTGCAACAGAAAAAGAAGTAACTGTGTTGCAAGTGGAACAGAGACGACTGGTAATAAAGCTAAATTTAATTAATAAATTTTGTATTTTAAAACATGCCTCCAGAGAGCCTTATATATTTTGTAGAAAAATATCAAATTATTACAATTATTTTTGCCTGCTTTGTTTGGGTAGCTTTTTGTTACAAGAGTATGTTGGAGCTTTGCTAGGAAGTCTGTTACCCGCACTGCTCCACAGAGCTGAAATACAGGGAATGGTCATAAAACAGGAATTCATCAAGCAAAGAAGGGAAAAAAAAGTTTCAAGATCACTCAACTTTTTAAAAGTCACTGGATTGTCCTCTTAGCAAAGGATGAAATAGCTCTTGGTACTTGACTGGACAGTTACCATTTTAGCAGTGGAAATACAAATGTGTAACTCCCTTGGGTATTGCTAGTAAATACATACAATCTCCAGCAAAAAAACCCAGTAAATTCTCTTTTCCTGGGACTTTGTGCCAAGATGTGCCTTCCAGCCCTTGCTTGACCTGCTGTAGGTAAATGAGAGAACAAGAAATAATTACCGTACTGCCATCTCAGAATATGAAAGCGGCTCTGTTGTTCAGGGTGTGGTAGCAGTGAATTTTGTTGAGTTTTCAGTAATTATCCTATAATAATGAAAAGCTTTTATATGGTTAAGACTACGATGCTACAGCCCTCACTGAAAGAGTATTTGCATAAGAAGTCAATTTTTTACCAGTGAAGAAAGAAAGAATCGGGTCATTTACGGAAGGGAGCAGAATTATGTATTAACGCATCATTATATATGTCTGAAAGCATTGGAATAGCCGGTGAGGTTACAATCTGTTTTCAGGCCTTGGTTTGGGGCAATAATTTTAACTAAATGTTCAGCATGCAAAAGATGACTAAGTTTTACTAATACATCGCTCATGTGTGTATTCATTATCTAGTACATACATAAATACAGTGGTGGTGTTACTAAATTCATTTTTTACATGTAAAACCAATCTTCCTTTATACTTAGTATCCAGCTGATGTGTTAGGGTAGTGTTGTGTGTGTTTGTTTGTTTTTCAGCAGTATATTACGACATATATGTGGGACACATTAACTTCCTCAGCAGCTGTTGCTTGGTTCACTTTGCCTTATTTATAGCTTGAAATGCACTTCTGGTTAAATAATATTTTCAGAGAATTAAAATCAGATAGACTTTTTGGGATAGATGGGTATGTCCAGACCACTCACCAAGTTCATATATATAACCTTTATTGAAATGAAAATATGCAACTGCAAATCATACTTACTTACGTACCAATGTGCCCATCTTTCATTGTAGGAGGGTATAAAAAGTAAAATTAAAAATTACAACCTAAGGCAGCTATGCCAAAAAAAAAATTATTTGAGTAAAATAGAACAAGACATTTTCTGTATATCATGGTTTTAAAATTCTTAGCCTGTTTCAAGAAATAAAAAAGGTGGTTGTAGAGCAAGCAAAAAGAGGTAGCAAATGGCAGTGCCAGCCGTGGCCCCGCTTCCCAGCGGCGGGCTGGGGGCGGGTGCTGGAGCTCTTCACAGCTGAGAGCGATGTCTTCCGTACCTAAGCTAAAAGATTATGTGCCCCTCATGTCACCCGCTGGGTTTTCCTAGTGTCACATTAGGGTGAGGATGTGCATTTCTTCCCCAATACACTTAGACTTTGCAAATGGCACAGTGGACTTTGTAACCAAATAGCAAGCTAATTTTCTGATTTCTTACCTCTTGATGCCTGAATTAAGGACTTTGGTCGCAAGGGAAATGAATTTCAAATGATGTGGCACTGTGGAAAAGCCTATATTAGACCTGTCAGCCCCATTCCACTCCCTGTGGAGAAGATAGTGTCCATCTTTTTTTTTTTTTTTAATATCAGAAATATAAATGGAGAGAGGGTAACTTTTAAACTTTAGTATAAATTAACAATGAAAAATACTTCTTTATTAAGCTTCAACATATCACATTCATTCTTGCATGGTGGGAAACGGGGGACATGTTTATAGCCATCATAATTGTGAGTTAGTGACCTTTCTAGCCAAGTGAAATGAAATTACTTGAAAATGGAATTCTTTTTAATTGGCGCATTTGTAGGTGGTGGGGAAAGGAAGGGGATTTGCTAAAGCGTGTGTGATACAGCCTGTGAGGAACTGTAAGAAAAGCCTGAAGCCTGTGCTCAGCTGTAAACCTGTGCGAGAGGGAGAATGAGGTAGGTGTGTCAGGAAGCAGAGTCATATTCTCGGCTTTTTTTTTTTTCTAAACTGGAGGTACAGTCACTGCAGTTACGCCTCAATGACCATGAAACCGAGTCGGCAGAAGCTGAAGGACTCTGCTCCTGAAAGCCTCATCAGGACTTGTCATCGCTCTAATGAATATCATTTAAATTGCTTTGTATATTGGTGGAGTTTGGATGTCGATTTAATTTGTGCATGTGTTTGAGTTCTTCTGCTTGGCTAGGCTAACAGAGAGCAACAGCCTAATGAAAAGTGAGTTGGTGACAGCGTGATGAGCCCCAACCCAATCAAATGTGTTTGAAGGGCTGTTTTGACAGGGATCTTAAAAGTAGATCTAGAAAAGAGGAGTAGTGCTTCAGTTCAGTACAATTGTTCCAGGCTAAGATTACGGCTTTTTGTACCTCTGAACAGCTGAAGATTTTCTGTGCACGCTCTGGCTTGCGATAAAACGTGAATTCATCACAGGATTGTGTTTAGAGGAGTCCAGAAGAATGGGCTCCTCCTATTAAATGTCTCTGGAAATTACTGGAGTAAAACACCACTTTAAAAAAGTAATTATTGGGGTACACCAGTAATTGGGAAGCAAGAAATGGCTTAACCAGGGGTTACAGTGTGCATCTCCATCTCTGATGCTGTGTTGCACAGGGCAAATAGGAAGAACAGCAGCAGATTAACACTGGAGGGCAGGGGCCAGCCGGTCAGGGCCAGCCGTGGACTTCTCCGCATTAATTCCCGTTTACTGTGCCGGGAAGTTGAGCATGCAATGTCGCGGAGCTGCAGAGAAGGGCAGAGCAGATGGAGAAATTCTGCAAAATGTATTTCAGCGCTCTCCAGGTATTGGGGATAGTTTGGGGAAAACAGACCAGCAACGATTCGTACTAGCGGTGGGGAGGGAGGCAGGTGGGACTGAGAAAGTCCTTCTCTCCTGAAGGCTGTGGCTGTGCGGTACGGGGAGAGGCGGCTCCCCGGAGGGCACAGCCCGGCAGACAGAAGCAGGGCTTGCCCTCAGCGCGGCAGGGAAGCCTCGTCTTCGGGGTGGCTGGGACACTGCCATAAACTTACCTGCCTTACCATACTAGCAGCATAGACAGAGTCTCCCGAGGGGGATTACTAGATGTGGGTAAAATAGCCACGTCAACCCTATAAATTATACTAATTCTTCCAAACGCTGATAAAATGTTCACTCTTTGGCTCTTACATGTGCATTTGGAAGATGAAAGAAAAACAGGGTCTTGTTTTTTGTTTACCACCGTGAAGACAAATCAATTTCCAAAACAGCTGCTGTCAGAAAGGGGAAGTAGAGACTAGCACCTCTCCGTTGTCTCTGAAGACTACAGAGCACTCCTGCGGGGTAGCCTGTACTTCACAGTGCTTCAAAACGGACACTGGGATCCTAAGCATTAAAAAAAAAAAAGGCAATTTTAAAATTCCATGTGAAAACCCAACAACAACAATAAAAAAAGACCACAGGAGGGAAATTGAGTTGAAAGAAAAATCTACAGTCCGGATACTCTTATCTAAGAGATGATTAATACATCAGATAAATTGTTCAGCTATGGTTCATGCAAACAGACCCTCTATAATTCTGCCAAAGTCAGTGAGATCAATGTGCTCTGCTGAGTGACTGTGGCACTGACCACTCAAAAGAAAGCACCTAAGGGCAGCTGTAACTTACGCTGATTTCGTACCCCCCGTGATTTCAAAATATATGAGATTCTCCAGCTCCCCTGAACTTAATCCATGTATAACCCTCAGGAGATGTTTGCTCCTGTGTTGGGAGTGAACATGACCCTTTCCTTCTTCATTGGCCCAGATTTTGTAAATGCCATATGCTTCTTTTTTATGTGATAAGTGTTTTAATACAACCATCACCCCCAGACAGACTACTTATCGATAATTTGAATGACAGGGCTTAAGTATGCCTCTTAATTTCAACATAAGATTTGGGCAGGGTGCGAGAACACCCAAAAAAACAGAAGAAAAAAAAGAAATATGTGATACAAAATGCAGGTAAGTCTCCAGCAAGAAACTATTAGATTAAAAAAAAGCACAAATTCAGAGCATGTGTTTGAGTATTTAATGTTAAAAATATAAATTAGGTATTGAAGAAGCACAAAGCACCCACTTGTACTTCCTTAATAGGGCTTTTATTAAAGGCACTGGAAGAGATTCCAAGGAGGGAGAGATCAAAACAGCGGTCTCATCAGCTATGGTATATTAGCAGCTTCTCAGGAAGCACTGAACAGCAGGCAAAACCACACCAACCCACAGGTGCAGGCACATTATATTGTAAACAGTTCTGATCCCATAGAAACACTCTTGGCACATGTAATACTCCCTCTTAGCCTTGTTCCTGCACTCTGAAAGCTGCTTTAACCCCTCTTCTGCTGGACGCAGCCCGGAGCTTGGCACATCCCTCTCTTTGTAAGCAGTGTGCTCTGCAATCACATTTTCCTCCCTGCCCTCCTGCGAAAGCCTTGCTGGAGGCCATTTGCTGTGTTCTCTTGCAAACCCGTTCAGACCTCTCTCCTGAGAGGTTGCTGTATGGGGGACGATAAATGCCACAAACCCATCAGAGACACCCAGCACCAGACTACTGAGGTTTCTGATCCACCTGTCCCCTCTGCTCTACAGGGCTGTCCCCTGGACAGAAACGCTCTGCTGGGCACCCAGGCTGCCCTACAAATAGCAGGGAAGCTCTGGTGGCCAAGTGGGGATTTTCTGAAGCTGGTCAGACATGCAGCAACGTAACCAAGTACCTAGAAATGCAATACTCTGGAGGGTTGCTGAAGCATCTGTGTTACCGCTCTTGGCTAACAGAGCCCAGATAGGTGCTGCCTGCCATCTGCTCAGCATCCCAGCTGCAAGCCCTCTCCTGCAGCTGGAGACCACAGCATCCCAGCTTGCAGCCCAGCAGCCAGAGCTCTCCCTTCCATTCACACTTTGCTCTATTCTAGAGAAGGCTTTCCAGTGGGCTGAGCTGCTCCCTGGCTCTTGGCACATTTTCTTTCTGAACCCGGGTAGTGGGTGTCCCCCAGCACTATTTGGACCAGACCCCCCCAAGCACCTCTGCCTGCTAGGGAGCTCCAGAGCTCAGCCCATCACATCTCACCTGCAGGTCATCAGCAGCCAGGGAGGTTGGCACTCTCCAGCTGGCAGAAATTTAGATGCTTACTGAGTTAAATAGGAGCTGAGAGGTGGTTTGGAGAACATCGCTGACTCCTGTGTGGTGGGTGGGTAATGTGCCTAATGTTACCAGCCTCTGGATTTTCCTGCTGGTTTCTCTCATAGGAAGTGCTGCTTGTTGGACTTTGTAGTCTTCAGTGAAGAAGGTAAGTCCTGTGAGTTGCTACCTGTGAGAAATGAGACTCACAGACCTATCAAAGAAGTCTTACACTCATTTTAATGTTCAGCCTGAGATAAAGGCTTGATGCACTATTCTCTTTCTCTTAATTATAGGCTATTTTACTCACTCCCCTGTAACTTTGGCTAACATCTACTTAACAGTGAGTACACAGCTTTTTTCCCCACAGTTTTCTGTTGGTCTGTTCTGTTTTCTTGAAATGGCTTTGCTTTTTTTGAGATGTGGAGAGAAAAAATAAGTTTCTAATAGAATTTTAAAACAGCTCAGCTGTGCTTTTTTGTATTTTTAAGTTATACAATAAGACTGTCTATACAACAGCTCACAAAAGAAGCTTTTTTTATTGTTTGTTGTTGCTTTGTTGCTGTTAAGGCAAAGTAGTTGGTTGATGTGGCAAGCAGGTGGCATGACACTAAGTATACATGACAGTATATATGTAATACCATTTTCTTTAAGGAAGCTTGTATGCTATTTCTCATTGTTGAGCTAAAGGTCAGGGTGTCAGGTGACTTCTGCAGCAAGAAACAATTCTCCAAGCTGCAAAACTTCTGCTGAAGTTGGTGACATTAAGAAAGATGGAGGCAAATTGGAAAGAATCCAGAGGAGATCAACAAGAATGATTAGAGGTTTTGCAAACATGACCTATGAGGAAAAGTTAAAAGAATTGGATTTGTTTAGTCTAGAAACAAGGAATCCGAGTAGGGACACGATAACAACTTTTTTTAAACATAGCTAAAGACTGGTATAAAATGGGTGCTGATCAAATGTTCTATGTGTCTACCAAGGGCAGGACAAAAGTTAATCAGTTCAACTTGCAGCAAGGGACATGGTGATCAGATTATTAAGGGGAACACAAGTCTACCTACAAGTTAAGCATGGAGCAGCTCCCAGAGGAGGAGTGCAGTCACCATCACTGCACCTCGTGATGAACTAACGTGGGTGTTCTTGACCTACTTGTGCTGCAGAATAACCAGAAGTTGAACTTTGAGGGCTCCTGTAACCTACAAACCTATTTGAACATCTCGGGTACGCATGACTATTGCAGAGAGTACATTTCTTTTCTGCAAAGTTGTGTCCGCTTTTCGGCCATATATTGGTAATTACTATTCTCATTTTAATTATTTTGATGGAGCTTTCATGTCACTTCTGTCAACGGTTCAGTTCATTAGGCTTTTTTCATGCTGCATAGGAATAAATACTAGCTTTCTCTCTTTTAGCAGAAGGAGGGACCTACATGGCTTAGCATCATTGTTGCCTTTGCTAACCGTCTCTGACAGGCGGTGAATGGCCTTGCATTTTGCCATTTTATGCTGTGACTGCCTTCTGTGCTCAGGTGAGGTTGCACTCCTCTAACACTGGTAGGTAGAGTTACTTTAGACACAGCTTCATTTTTTTGCTGGCAGAGGTGTTAAGTTTTCTACATCAATCATATGACTAAGTCACTTGCAACTGGAAAAAAGTACAAATAGTACAAATCCTTTCAGTGCAGACTTCAGGTTTCTCAAATGAGCTCCCTCATTTACACTCGTAATACGCACATTGTGCAGGTAACAGACAGCACCATTTAACCCTATAATATGTAGAACAACATATCCTGCAGTACAGCTGGAGTCCTAGGTACTCCTCAGGGAAGCCTATTATAGCAGCACAATCCCATGTATCAGAAATAAAGTGTTTCAGAGACTCAGGAATGTTAATAAGTTTGAAATAAAGACAGCATGTTAACATTTGGGCCCTGTTACTAAATTTTAGTTTAATTTAGTCCTCACTGCTCTATTTTCAGCCAGGATTCACTGTTTCATAGGGCTTCTCCAAGCACAGACATTGAGAGCAGGATTTAAGTGCCAAAACAACTGCCTAAGGCTGCCTGAGAAGTCCTGGGCAGATCTGCAGATAATGGACATATGGGACACAGGACCCATGGGAGGTCCCTGCCCGGCTGGAGAGCGGCTGCAGACCAGGTGAGGCACGACGGCTTCTCAGGCAGCTTGGCCAGTGGCAGGGTGTATCGCAGATACGGCACCTAACGCCTTTGCACGCAGGGTGCCTCTAACACTGTGAATTTTTGCCTTGATCCTTGGTAGACAATATACTCCGGTTGTTACACTTGACTTAAGGCTCGTTCTGTAAGGAAATACTTCCATCTGCTTCTCATACAAATTTTTACAACATTTAGGATGTTCTGCTTTTAACAAGCCTTGGCCAGAGAACTTAAGAATAGTTTGTGGTGTGTCTAAAAATTAGGAGGACTGTCTTAGTCTTTTGTGGTTTTTTTTTGTTTTGGTTTTGTTTTTTTAAAATGTGTAGGGTTTTTTATATCCTTAAATATTCCATCTCTCTTCCTTGTCTCCTTCCCCCTTCAGTAAAGGGCTGGCATAGGATATCCTCTGCAGGGTCCCACTTCCCAGTGTGCAGAGGCTAGACCCAAACATTTATTGAACAGCATCAAGAAATGGTCACATACAGTCGCCTTTTAATCACAGGCCAAGTGAGGAGCCAAAAGACCATGTAGGTGCCCTGTGAGGAAGGGAAAGGCCAAGGAATGGGGAAGGAGAAAGATTTGCTTAGCAGAGTAAGTCCAGGCCATGGAGAAGACTGTTGGTCTGTACAGGCTCTGGCAAGGGAGGACTGTGGTTAACAGCTAGAAACCATTGCTTGTAACATGGCTACCAGTGGACCAGTTAACAGGGGAAAATGAAACCATTGAAATAATGATTTTTTTTCTTTTTCTTATTTTTTTTAAGCTTAAGAATTAAAATTACAGCTAAAGGCCAAAACTCATTATTCGAGTTACTAAATGTCATTCAGAGATTGGTTATTGCTCAAGGACTGATGCCACTATATACCGTATTTGATTTTATGTACTGTAACTTTGGGTCTTGTGCTGTGCCCACAACCATCCTATCTGAGAAATGATGACTTTGCCAGAGATAAGGTCCTTTGAAAGGACAGGATGGAAGGGCAAAGATGAGAAAATATATTTTGATGTATTTCAGTGAAAAACGGAATGAGATGCTGCCTTCTTGCAAGTTATTGTTCCTAAGATTCAGCCAAGGTTGTCTGGTGGTATAAATTGGTCTTGTTCTGGGGCAGAACCTGAGGCTTACAGACTTCCTTCACCTGCAGATCTGCCACTGTCAGGGTCCTTCCTATTTTGCTTACCTATTTACACATCTATGTGTGTACTAACCTTTATACTGATCCATATCACTAGTGATATGTCTTCATACATTCCTAGATACGTTTTATAAAAACACAAGCAGTTAATTTTTACTAAAGAGATACAGTGTTCTATCATTAAACATTGTAATGCAAAATAATAGGGGTTACAGGAAATTAAATTTAGTTCCATTCTCTTGGGTGTATTACATATCATGACCCTCCTGCCACTAACAAACCTACTGTTAAATCCATCAAAATTGATCTATGTTTAGCTATTCATTTTATGTATATTAATTTGAACAGAACATTTATTTGGCTTAAATTTTATTTTCAGTGGTGGAATGTATGTTCCAAATACAAGCAGAGACGATTTGCTGGGATTTAGTTAGGAGGAATGTGGAATGTTAGTTTACAAAGATAATAACCGAGCTATTAAAGCCAACAACCCCTTTTAAAGCAAACATACCATTAAAATATAGGAACAGTTTATAGCGTAAATAAAATTGAGAATATGGATTATTTAAAGATAAAAATTTTAAGGGTAGCTATGACAAAGTTGAATAAAAATGTATTTAATTGCACCACTTTTTTTTTTCTATTTGCATTTTTGAAGTTCACTTTAAAGGATGATAGTTTATGGGAGGGGGAGAGACAGCTACAGAGAGAGTGATGTTAGAAATACATTTTACTTATGGAGATGTATAATAGTGATTTGACTTTTATTTTCTAATCTGAATCAGATTTCGGGGGGTGGGGGAAATGTGCCTAAACTTGTAAGTGGCAGAATTTATCTTGCTTGTGAATCCATACAGTGGAAAGGGAAGCAAGACATTTTCTTCTAGATCGTTCTCCTTGTCTGAATGACAGATACAATAATTCCCTCTATTAGCCAGATCCATTGTCTTTATTTTGCACAGAAGTACTGTATTGCTGAGGTAGACTTCCACTGCTATGCATATTTTAAGGGTTATTTGGCAACACAAGTAAAGCTAAAAGTAGCCTCTTAATCTAATTAATTGACATTTCTGAATCTTGCTTTCACAACAACACATGGTTTCATGTTCTGGGTTTTAGCACTTGTCAAGCTTTTTTGGAGAATGTTTTGGTCAGAATGACAAGATAATTTGTGACTGAGGCTCCAAGCTAGAGAAGTGTTTAAGGCTATAATGATTTATTATCATCACAGAATAAGAAAATTTACAAAGCGTTTCATCAGAATTTTTGAAATAAGTTTGCCACCGTGGTAGAAGCATGCAGGGAGGGGGGGTGTCTTCCTACACAAATGCCAGTGTGACTTATTTGTAATAATTACAATGTTAAATTTATTTTGGAGCTTTTCTTGACAGACTTGCAGCATGGTTAGAAAGACAAGAGGTGAGAGAATTGTAACAACCAAGAAGGTAAAACTCTGCCTTTTTTTAAACAAATACTCTGTGACCAAAATAAAAAAAATAATGTGCTTCATGCAATAAATAATACATATACATAGCCACATTAAACTATCAATGTTAACATCTTGGCAGGAGAGACTGGAAATAGTCACACAGTATAAAGTTTAAAACAGTGAATGTCTGTGCTTTTGATGTTCAAAAAGGCATACAAACTATTTCCTTAAAGGACAAAATAGGTGATGTTACTGAGTGACAGCACATTAATGGGCTGGCATTTGTGGACTTTCAGACAACTGCTATAAAAAGAAATAATATAACAACACTAATTTTGACTTCATTTTGATTGTCTGCTTAAATGAGCTAAGGATGCCAGACTTTCTGAGACAAAATGTCTGACTCTGAATGCGAGGCATTTCCACTTATTCTCTGTGTTTCTATAATTTACTTATTATGTAATTAAATACCTTGAAACCCTAGGCATTGCTTAGTTTAGACAAAGTTGTGACAGTTATTTGACTTCAGAGGCCGGGAATAGAAGCCACTTCTCTAATGCCCTAAAGTGATTTTGAGGCTTTTTTGTTTGACTATCAAATGCATACCTTTCCAGAGCAATCTTTTTTTAAAGATGCAGTCATAGCTCATCAAGGGATGAGGTGAGGAGTTAACACGTTTGGCAGCAATAGTGTATGCAACATTGTTTAGTAATAACAAAGATAATATCATACATCCACAGCGACCCCTTTGTCTCAAAGGATCACAGAGTTGTTTCTTGTAGAAATTAGCTTTGGTTACTGTACGTATTTATAGGGCACTAGCACTGTAGTATCTATGTGCCATTTCAGCTAGTATGCGGTGAACTAATGGCAGGCAACTTTTGAGCTGGCACAGGGAGTGACCCCTTGTGTTCCAGGCATTTCCCCCCCCCC
>NW_009212222.1:47524-49080 GCF_000690835.1 Fulmarus glacialis
CCTTTTCACAGAACTAGCCAGGCACTTGCGTTTAGTGAGCTGGAATGTAAAAAGATGTGTCTTGCATCTCCTACGAGAGCTTGCCAGATTCAGGCTCCGATGGATTTCTGGCAAGAGTCAGTTCCGGAGCTGAGGACCCACCACTGAGAATATCTATTTATTTAAGCTATTTATAGCATTTCTAAAGAACTCCTCACTGTATTATCTCAGCATGTCACAGAAATTAAAGGTACACCATGAATTAAAGGTATACCACCAGCATCCCACATTGCCTGCCAGAAGGCCCTGCAGGGCTTCCAGAGGGAGTCCATTCCAGAAGCAGAGCGTGGTGGTCGTGGCTGGGGACAGGCAAAGGTACAGTGTCTAATTGTACATGTGCTGAACGCTACGTGGGACTGCAGCAGGTCCAAGTGTAGAAGGCAGATGGGTCTGTTCTCCCCCAGCCAAAGTTTCTGTGTGGTTCAACAGTCAGCTCAAAATGGAGCTTATTGTCATAGCTGAGCCTATTAATTACACATATGTTAAGCACTGAATTCAATTCTGGATAGATGATGAATGGATGCAGTCTTCTAGCGCATGAGTGAGGATGAGAGCCCTAAGCTGGCAACCTTGCTGCAGGCAGCAGAAAGAAAATTATTGTAGGCGGTGCCATATTGAACGGCCCTGTAAATCTGGCTGCCTGTTTCCTGTTGCTGCCGAGTGGTAGTTTCTTACTTGGGTAGGGAGACCTTGTTTCCACCTAATCCTGAGTTCTACCACAAACAGAGAAAATAACATGCCTGCATCCAGGCAGAAAGTCCTCCATCTTGCAGTCTGTAGGTGTTGCAGTCTCAAAGAGGTTGCATGCAATCTCAGAGAGGATTCCTATAGACACTGAAAGAAACACTGGTGCAGATGGGGTTTGTGGCACTTCTCAAGTAGGAAACCTTATACAGCGACAGCACTATTAAGTTATTTAGCAGTAGTTACCTCTTACAAAGCAGTCTCCTACTTTTTTCTGCTACCAGTAAAGTCAGCAGTATATTCTGATTAAGATGTGAAAGCAGTTGATTGGTCTCAGGATCAGCAAGCTTGTTCAGATTCTGTTCATTGTCACAGGGAGGCAATTGCACCTCGCCCCTTCCCCTCTGCACCCCAAATCGGTTAATGCAATGACCAGAAGTGAAGCTGGGGCTCTCTATGTTGGAGCAGTAATGTAATTGCTAGAGTTGGCATTGAACTACCTTCCCAATGATTTTTCCCAGAAAGAAAGTTCAGAGACTAGGTCATAATTGGTAGACTCATTAGTATTAAATTATGTGGGTTTTATTAGGGGCCAGACATTCACTTGTTTAAATGTAGCTGGCATTTTAATGCCTCTCTAAGGGAATGTAATATGTACTGCATAGGCAATACATACTGACTTTTATTGGTACAGACCAAACTCACAGGTGACTGGGGCACCTGCTTGTGTCGATGTTTAAGGCTTATGCGGTGGGTTAGTTCTGGCAGTTAAGCAGAATGGGAGAGATGAGACAACAGCCCTTCCCCCCCCCCCCCCCCCCCGCCGTCTCTTT
>NW_009212222.1:49111-121953 GCF_000690835.1 Fulmarus glacialis
CGCCCTTGCTTTTGTTTGCAAAAGATTGAGAGCCTCTTGCAGGAAGCAGTGCTTTTTGTGCGTGTCTTCCCAGGTAAGGAGAACAATAACAATAATAACTATTTATAGGGGATATACTATGATGTTATAAAAGTCAGGTGTCATTTCAGATTGACCATGTCCCTTGGGATACAGCTGCTTCATATCCCCATGAAACTGAATTGCAGCAAGGTAGAGCACTGTGGCTATCTGTCAACATTGCATGAAGCATACAATAGAACAAAGAAATAGGCATTTAATGGAACTTGGGGGCACTATAAGATCTCAAACAATTATTATATGTTTTAACATAAGCATATGCTTCCTATAGCAAAAAAAGCCTTTTGTACCCCACATCCTTTCCAAAATGTATGTGTTCTTAATACATGCTAAATATGAGAAAATTATCCAGTGACACCTGTTGTTTTTATTAAGATACAGTGATTATGAATAAATAAAACCTCTGCCAATGACTGATCTGTTTTTCTTTCCAAGGTTTTATTGGTACTTTTTCTGAGGCTTTCTGTATGTCCATTTGGCTTAACATTGGGTATTTTATGGTGAATCAAAATTCCTCTTTCTTTAGGCAACTTATTTATCTGTTCAAAATCTTGGAGCATTTGACAGTGCATATTTAAATTCAAGAAAAAAAGAGGTGGAAATAAACAGACTGCTCCATAGGGGGTTCCCAGGAATTGAAAGATATGTTGTGCACCTTAGACTGATCCAATCACACTTGGATTAGCTGGAGAATTGCTGTGTGGTTAACTAACTTGCCGGGTGATATGGGAAAGCAGTCTCTCAGAGTGTAATTAAATGATAAGTTCACATTCAAGGGACAATTGTAAGTTACTGAGACTGTCATATACAATGCCAAAAATAGGCTGTCTCGTGATGAATACCCTTATTAACAGCTACACTGCTCTGTGTTCATAGTATATGGCTGGGGAATTCGACAGGACTTAGTCCTGTTTGTTAAAGATCTCCCAGTAGATTCTTATATGAGATTCATATAAAAGATGACTACAACTGAAAAGCAAATAGACTACATACTTCTAGCCCATGCTGGTGTTGCTGTTAATCATGTGTTAATAGTCAAATCTGATGTGGATTCACACCTTTATTTGATGTAATAAAAACTATTTGTTAACAGAATACAACAATAAGAACTTTGTTATTGCCAGGAGAAAGTGTCTGAGAATAATTTGTGTTTATTATACACATCTTTTAAGGAGTGTCTTGATGGCTTTGAAAGATGACACCTCTGCCACTTTGAAGTTTTGTTGTGGGAACTGTTGGTGGGGGTTATTTGTCTTTCAATTTCATAATACACCTGTTAATTGTTATAACTTTTCCTCTAATCTTATGCTCTGTCAATAAAAACACCCTAGTTCAGCCAGTCCTTCCAGTCATCACGAGAAGAAATGAGTCTTCCAACAGGACCAGGAGGTGCTCAGTGAATCAAGGATGGGGGAAATGAGCACCCCCCTCCAGGCTCCGGGACGGTGAGGTGATCTCTTGGACAGCGCAGGCTGTTTGTGCCCGAGACATGAAACTCTAACTTGCTTGAGCAAAACCTCTCTGCATTGTGCTCATGGCAAGATGTTCCAAGCAATAAACTAGCTGTGATGCAGTGCACCAGTTTCCAGGTAGATTTACATTGACTGTATTGCAGCCTTGTTTGTTTAAATAACCAGAACCTAATCTGTTCAAATAAATCAATATCAGACTTTCTGTGTGTTCTAAATGGTGCTAATTTTGAAGTTAATGTTGGAGCAGGGTCTCGCGTGAAGTTTATGGGAGCAGTCGAAAAGCTTGATTTGGACGCTTCTGTGATGTTTGGATCAACCACAGTGATTTAATACTGAAAGACTAACTTCTGTGCCCTTTTCTTTCCAAGTACCTTTCATGTGTTGTGCAGTGGGCATTCAGGCCCGCTGTGGGGAGGCCTGAGGGCTGCCAGTGACTTGATGCTGCAGAAGGCTTCACACCTGCCAGCTTTTTTTTTTTTTCTTCCTTCCCTCTCTCTAAAAACCTGAGGTAGATTATCTGTTGTATGTCGTTCTTGTTCCTTAGGTAGGTTTCTTTTCCTGCCATATGGCTACAGATGGGGCCGCAAGTTGCGGATGAACTGAGAGGGACTGTGTGACCTTCCCTAGGTACAGGGGAACCAGGGAGCGTGTGTCCGAGGCCTGGTAGTGCCCGGGTTCTCCGCAGGGCTCATGGCCGGTGTGCGGCAGGGCTGATCGTCCCCACGATGCCTCAGCGCCGAGGAGCCCCGTCGGTAGTGAGAGGGTCCTGAGGTGTCCCCGCTGCGGCACGAGGCCCTCCTTGAAGGCTGGCTGGTGGCTGGCTGCCTGCGAGCACATCTGCTGGCTCCAGCACAATTCCCACTGCTTTGTTTTAGGCACGTGCACCGCACTTCCCAAGTCCGAGATATGAGAGTGCTTTAAATTAGCTTTCCTTTGAATAAAAATGAGAGCATGTATTCACTTCTGCTGAATGTGCATCTCCTGTGTGGAGTTGAACTGCTGGAGTGTCCTAAGCTTGCTTATTTGTATTTAACATCCAGGAAGGAGCGTGTGAGGCTGAGGCCAAGCAGCTGGCACTGCTACAGGTTTCCTTCGTTCCTGGTAAGTGGAATTTTATTGTTTCCTAGGCTTAAAAAGCTCTCAACAAGTCACTTGGACTCCACAGGTTGCGGTATCCCGGGCAGACGTGCGTGCCGTGGCTGAGGACTTTAAGGCATGCTCTGGGATGGCACTGGTGACTGTGTTTGTGCCGCTCTGTGCCTTCACGTGGTGGAAGGTGGCACAATGTGTGACTATGCTCAGTGCCTCGGCTGGAACGTCCCCAAGCTGTGTAGTTGTCCCATAGCACTGAGATAGCAGTGAGCTTACCCTATAGAGCAGCTCCCTTGCTGGAGAAGGGCTGTTTGCTCTGGTTCAGAAAGCTCACCTAAGCGTTCTGAAATGGTGTTCCCAGCCCCTTGGGCTTGTGCTGAGGAGAAGGACAGGTATCTATAAGCAGAAATAGTAGGGATGGAAAGAAACAGCTTATTTTCTGACAGATGGAGCGTGGCAAGCTTGAGGGGCAGGGGACCACATTTATACAGCTTCCCGCTCTGCAGAGCCCCTTTCACTGGGGCCCAGATCCAGTGCATGTGTTGCTGGTGCTTAAGAGGTGCAGAGCGCCGTTGTGCTGTGCTTCCAGTCTAGGGGGTCTGCAGCCACACATTGTGGAGCAGATCAGCTGGAATTTAGTTAAAAGACTGAGATAATACGCGAAACAAGCTGTAGGAATGTTAATAGTTTTGTCTGCATGGTTTATTAAAATTTGCATCATTTTCCCTCTTATCTGAAGAAATGGTACTACCAGCTGCACAAATACCGTGGCATTCACTCAGTGCTGACTCACTCAAGGAATAGTGTGGACCCTGCAGAATCAGCAAAAATGTCTTTTTGCAGCAATATAGAGCTCAGGTTCTGTAAACTGCTGCCCATGGACCTTTCCTGGAACAACTTCTGGGGTAGGAATGAGGGGAAAGTCTCTCAGATTTATTTAAGATCTCTGCTTATGCTCTAATTCTACCTACTTGTGGGACTTTTCACTTACGAAGTGCCTCTGCTGGGGATTATGGCATTTACATGCCAATGGCTCATGTTGGGTATAAGGAGGATAATTATATTTATTTTCTTGTTGATTGTGGGTCAAGCTGATGATGCTCCAGGGCTACAAAAATCATAGGTGGGAGGATTTCTGACTGTAAGACCTGCCTCTGCGCTTAACCTCTTAAAAAAGGAATTACTCAGAGTTTGGACTACTGCATCAGGAGTTAAATCACTTGTATTTCTCACTGTCAAATAGCTAGAAAAAGGGGGGGGGGCCGGGGAGATAAAGTTGTTAGCTGAAAAATCTCAAAACTTCCTGGGAGATTTGGGCATCCTAATTACACTGAAATTTGACTGAAATATAGCTAGGTTGCTGTGTGTAGAATGAACCTGATTTTGCACTTCTTTTAAAAATATATGAAAGCATGGGGAAAGGGGATGTAAAAATGTTTGTGCAAAAAATGCTTTCTGTGTGATTTATATGACATAAATCTAAGGTGCTAGTGTATTTTTCATATTGCGTTTCAAGGTCACGTATGTCTCATTCAGCTGATAGATGAAGATATTCTTCTAGTTCTACTTTCTGTAACAACTTACTGAATACAATTAGCTGCATTACTAGGGGTAAGGAATTGCCATACTTGGAAAACTGAGAGCTGTTGGTTTGAAAAACATACACATCCATAGGCTTTCTATTTTGAGCATGCTCAGTGGCAATAAATTTGTATTGCCATCTTTTACATGCATGTAGGTTTTGCAAGCCAGCAGGAAGTTATTAATCTATTGCTTGCTATTAAGATGACAGTGATGTTTAGATCCAGAACTCAAGTAGAATGTGCATCACAATTGGATGCTGCTGGATAACAGTCCCAGAAGCTTCGTTATGATATGTGATGATCTATAAGACAATTGTTTCAGGGTGCTTTTGTGTATATTGTTAATATGATGCATGATGACATGACCAATTAGAGTAAGCTAATGTTCAAACAGCGTGTCACAACCTGTGTATCAATGTATTGGATCTCTTCTCTCAACAAACAAATGAAACTGAGCACGATGAGATGAAGAGTCATTGACCTCATAAAAGGTCAAAATCTTTTTATACTGACCTTCCTACTACAACATAATTATTAGAGCATTATTTAAACGGAGGAGAATTAGCTTAATCTTGAAATGTGTGATTTGATTTGTCAGAAAAAAGCTTGTCATAAATTTCCAGAGGTGGAAAAATTAATCCATGGCAGAGGTTGTGGTGCTAGAAGTCTTTCCAAATTCCTGTATGCAGCCAGCTGTGCTCCCAAAATGGGTGGTTGGGTTCAGTGAGGAAAAGCCACAGCCTTGATCCTCTCTCCTCAGGCAAGGCTAGGAAAACTGGCAATAGAAATTCTCCCTTAGGTTGTGGGTGTGGAAACTTCCCTCATTTCTGGGGTGAAGGGGAGAGTTGTGTCTGAGCAGTTGTCCTTCCTATCGCCTGGAATGTGTTTGAGGGGCACCAGCCCCAGAACGAGTTTGTGACATCTCTCAGCATCGAGCTGTATGCTTTGAGCTGGATAAACAGGCCTGTCTGATCTTCATTGGTTAGGTATTGTGAACAGTGACTTCTTTTTCTATAAAGCCTATCCTTGCCACACTTACCTGGACATGAAAAAGCATCTTGTTTGTTTGGCTTTTACGTGCATGGTGTAGATGATGGAAATTGTAGTCTGCTCCCAAAGAAAATGTTCATACATGAAACCAAACTGCTTTGAAGTGACTTACTACACATCTGTTTCTGCAGACACTCAAATGCACTGAACAGGGCCAGCATTTCAGCAGTACGTGACTGCAATAAGATGATCTTTCCACTTTAGAATACTTTAGGGTCAGTGTGGTCATTCTGGGTACTTTTATAGAGGATTTGTGAACCTACAGTTCTGTTGTGTGAGCAGAAACTGTTATGAGGTAACATAAGTTGAGAGGTAACCTTTCAGCAGAATGGTTTGAGTTAAAATAAAGGAATTGAAAAAGAGTACAATGACCAAAAAAATCTATAGAAATGCAATTGCGCTAATATAATTTTATCACTTATTTAAAAATTTAGTCGACCCAAAAGATTACCAAGTGTGAAATTAAGGAACAGCTCCTCTACTTTTATGGAAATCACTCTTCTTCACTTGTCTAATAGCCTGATTTTGTCAGATCATTTATTTCCATGGTTTTAAAATGAGCTTGACAGACAGAATTTTATAACACCACTTTACTGCAAATAAGAACATCATTTTCGCTTATTAAAACTGAAGCTTAGAGAAAGCATTAAAATTAACAGTTCACTCTGCTTTAACCTTTTGAATACTACTGTGACTTTACACTCCAGACTATGTGTAAGGAAAGACTCGGTGATTGCTGAGTACGTAACTTGAGCGAGCAGAGCTCCAAAAGGACAGCCGAGCGAGGAGCCGCTCTGGCTGTACCTACAATCTGCTCACACTTGCCTTGATAACTCTGTCTATGCAAACGTTTAAAACACCAGACAGAAATTTAATACTTGCTCCAGTCAAGGTGACTTCAGGCATCAGAACTGTGTAGTGAAGAGAGGTGGTGAGTCAGTATGTTATAGCAAACATGGTCTGAGATTACAGGCATGTTGCTGCATACAGCAAGCACCACAAAACGCAGCTTATTCTCCTAACAGATGTTTCACTTTTTCTACGATTTTCCGTTCTGAGCAATGAAAACTTTGACTGATTTTGGAGGTCACTGACAGATGATGAATCCTCTACTCCATAGCTGGCAATAAGTCAAACATCATGGTAAGGGTGGTGGGACACATCCTCCCCTAGCTTGGCTCATCTCCAGAGAGGAATGTCATCTTCACAGCTACAGCTGGACCTTATCTGCATTGGGAGGGTGTTCACTAGTGACAGTTTAGATCAGGTTTTCCCATACATGTTTGTGCAGCCTTGTTTTGCTCTCAGTTGCACGCCTGGAGTTACTCATTGCCATCAGTTCTTGCCCTAGTGTTATGTTCTTTTTAAAGCTAATTCAGTGAAGGAGTGGGAGTCCGAGGCCAGGCAGTATTGCTGTGGCTCAGGCTGCTCCCTCTTAGCCAAGGCATCCTTCTACTAATAGTGTTTATTCCTCGAAGTTAATGATAAAAATAGATTTTCTTCTTACATTGTCAACATTTTAGTAGATAACAAGGACAGATCCTTTCCAGGATCTTCACTGGAAAAACTGATTCAGGCTGTGGCAAGACACTTGCACCCTTTCTCTGCCAGCCCATACAACCTAAAAAATTAAGGCAGTAGTGTGAGAGAAGCGTGTCTGCCAAAGGAGCTGAACTTGTATCTCCCTTCAAAGGCTTCTGCACCTTGGCCCTTAGACTCGCCCATCAGCAGAGGACATCCGTCTTTTCTCCAGCCCCAGGGAGGTTTCCTAAAGTTTCACGACACCCTGGATGGAGGGGGAAAGACTCAAAGTCTCTTTGTGCTTAAATGAAAAAGGGGGATGAATAGGAGAGTTTTTGCTTCTGGTTTTGAGTATGGAGTTCATCCATCTTTAATTCCAACTATTCTTTTCTTCTCACCACTGTCTTGACATAAGATTTTTTTTTTTTTTATACTTAATTTCCTGCCCTCAAATGTTCTGCAGTGGTGAAAATTGCTGCTTTTCACTGGGTTTCATTTCAATAGTTAAAATATTCTTATACAAGCTAATAATGGTGCATTTGAACCCCTCTAAATGAAAGAACTGTATAATGGAACAGCGTTATCAACATTGCATTACCGTTGTCACCATCTTTTGGTCTTGTTACAGCTCTTAACAGTGAGAGAACATGCTAGATAGAGAACATGTAGCTCACAAATTTTTCCACCAGCGTTTGCTGCAAGTCCAGATTTAGTTTGAGTTCTAATTGCTGTATCCTTTCGGTGTGATTAAACCATCATTCCTTGCCTTTAAGGATCAATCCTCCAGACTGGAGGATGGGAATCAAATTGCCTCTGTGCCCTGAAGTCTGAGAATCAAATGAAGAAGTTTACTGCACGGAGACTTCAAATTTTAGTTGAACGAAGTCTAAAAAATGACCAGAGAACTTTTTACTCTGATAGGGAATTAATCTCCCATTCCTACAAGAAATGTTGTACAGGAGAGGCTACACAGAATGGAGTAAGGTATGGTTGCTTTATTGGAAAAGGTACAGCCTTGTATCATCTTCATAAATGAAAAAAGCTCCTCAGCAGCCCAGACTGGAATTAAAGTTGATGGTACAGGAATGTCTAGCAGTCTAAGTTTATAGCTCATCTACAAACTTGATATGAGATAAGGAAAACAAATTTCTATCAGGAATCCTTTGGCAGCAATTATGGAAATGAATAAATTTTTAAATTACAATTTCCCATCATTGGGCATCTAAAAAAGACCATTAAGATAAGGTAAAGATGCATTGTTGTGAACCACAGCTGTAATAGCCAATTAGCCATCCAGTCAGTTAGTGTGCCAGAGAGGTACCATCAATTCTGCATTAATACGCGCTACAGCTTTCTCTGACGTACCAAAAGAAATACAGCAATTGGAGTACGAAGTGAAGATGAGGAGGTGTTGGAATAGCTTGCAATGCAGGGAAGTTTGTCATCGTATGACGCTGTCTTGCAAAAAAGCTCAGGAGCAGGAATCATGAATAAGAAATCTTAACCTGACGTTTTGTCTCGGATTTGAAGTAAGAACTGGAAATCTGCATATTTTTCAACTGAAAACAAGGGCTCTCACATTTTCTGGCATCCCTAGAAAATGTTAAAGCTGAGACTTTAAATTTAGTCACAAGAACTTGAAGGGCTCTTAGGAGGCATCAAGGCCATCCTCTTGCCTTGGGGTGTTGTAACTAGGAACTCCCGTGTCATTCCCGGCAGATGCTTGACTCGTTTTTGTTTAAAAACATCATTTTGGGAAACTGCACAATACGTCCAGGAAATCTCTTCCTGTGCTTCACTGTTTTTGCCATACAACAGTTCTCTCTTAATATCCAATCTGATTCTTCCTTCCTGTAATTTAAACCTGTTATTTCTTACTCTATTCATTGTGGCTTAGGGTAGCTTTGAATCCATTCCTCTTTTCTGCAGCCTTTAATGTGACTGCGAATTGTTATCAGGTTAACATGTAACATACCTTGCTCTTTCCTTTGCTGGCTTAATAATGCTGGTTAATTAACCTGCTAGGTTATGGTTCTTGATTTATCATTGCATCTAGGTTTTCTCTGTTTGGATCACAGCCTTGTTGAAGAAAGGTACCTCAAATTGGTATCACCTGGAGTCTTCCCAATATATAGAGCAGAAGAATTACTTCACTTCTTCATTTGTGTGTTGCAGTATATGTGTGTTTTTATGCATCTGAGTACGGCATTAAACATTCTTTACAGTCCCAAAACATTTTCAGATCTCTTCTTAATTTGTCTGACTTTTCCTATAGCTCAACATACTTGCAGTACATTCTAGTTTGATCTGTTCAATGAGTTTTATAAACCTAGCCTTTCATTTTATCATTCAGGTCACTAATGAGAGTGCTGAATAGTACCTGATCTAGACCCCCTGTTTGGTGCCTCTTTTTCATTTTGATAGTGAACCATTGATAATTGCTCTCTAGATACGGTTTTCAACCAGTTTTGCACCCACTGTATTGTATTTTCATCAGCATTATGTGGGACATTGCATTGGAAATCAGGAACAAGCAATAGCTATTTAGATGTGCTTGAGAGTTCAATGAGTATAGATGTATTAATATGCGTTTGGATTTTTTGACTGTTCAGTGAATGGATGCACATTTTTACTGGTGCAGCTGGTGCTTTTTAAAAGTGATGCATAGAAATTCACTTGCTAATGAAAATTGCTAAGATATCATAAAGTAAAGAAATGGGTTATTGGGTTCAGAAAACCAAAAATGACACTGAATCTAATTACCAAAGAGAAAGGTGTGCTGCCGTGAATTTGATTGAGATTTTATGTAAATCCCGTCCAGCTAGTCCACTCCAGCATTTGATTTACAAGTCTAATGGACAATAAGGATGTGCATACTGCAGATTGTGGGTAAGCAGCTGCTCTGGTGAGCTACTAAGTGAATGATAGACATCTTACCATGTCTACTGTGGTTTTGTCTACAATATCTGGTGTTGGGGATGATTTGAATACAGTGACCCAAAGCTTTAGATTCATGGCAATGATTTTTGTGTAGAAAGCAGAGCTCCGACTCCTACAGGCATGTCCTACTTAATAGCACCAGTTGTCAAAAAAACCCCACAACAACGATCATAAAAATAGGAGTAATAGTTGATGTGCACCACTCACTCATCTTTAAGCACTTAGTAGTTTCCCAGGCTTTAAAGTAGCAGTGGTCTGTTCCAAAACTTCATTTATGAATTTAACATCTCTGTAGTCTATAGTTCATTCTGGAGTTGAAGCTGTATCGGATGGAAGTGACATGGGTGTTTGTGTATTTGAACCAATCCAGCAGACAGCACAATCACCTGTTCTGCTTTCCATGTTATTCTTTCTGTGGCTCCCAAACTAAAGAATTCCAGATGTTTTGTATTCTTCAGTGAAATATCTTGAATTACGGGAAGAATTTCACCTGTAACATTAGATTATTCTTTTTGATCAGAGCTCTTAACAGTCCCAGTTCTGAGTCTGCCTTCACAATCTAAGTACCTCACAGCAAACTCCTTGAACTACACAGCTAAGAAAAGAAGCTGGCTCTTACAGTAGGAAATGTGTACTTACTAAAAGAAAGGCTTAGTGTAAGGGATGTAACTATAATTTGTGCCATAAGCTCTCCACATGTTTTTATGCACCACTAGAAACCTCATTGGCTTTTGCAAGCCTTCTTCCATTTCAGTATTAGTAGAATAAATTTCAGCTCAGTGTCATGTCTCTGCCCAGAGTCAGCTTAAACTGGGAGAATTTTATATACAAAAGAACAAGCCTCTGAAGGTGACATTTGACTCTGTATTCTCTGTAACATGCTTTATGATGTTGGATAGTATGAGTTAACTTGGAAATTGTAAAAAAACTTAAGATGGGGGGAAAAAACATGAGATTTGCTCAGAGCTTCAGAGACAGGTCAGGGCGCAGTCTCCTGGGTTTGATCTGCTGTAACTCCACTAGCTTCAGTGGATTCTGCTGATTTAGATCATGCAAGTGGCTGGGCTTAGATTGTGCTAGTGGTGTTAAGGCATATTCAGGCAAACCCATTATTCATCAGTTCTGTGATGAGCACTTCATGCATAGCATCTTCTTTATCATTCCTCCCCATAATTCGATGTTAACATTTTCCCTTTCCTTGGTCTTTAAGATGTAAATAATCATCTGATTAAATATCTCTTGAGAAGATTATGCTATGGATAGAGGACTGTCACTGCACCCCTCACAATCAATGTTTCACTTGTTTATGTGATATATGTACACCTGTGAGTAGTTGCCATTACCCTTGATTGCAGTGTGGGAGACTCCTAGCTTGAAACACAACCATGCAAAAATCTGTCTTTTTTAAATAGTGTCTTTTTGCAAATGCAAGGAAATGCAATGACTGTAGATAAAGCAGCATTAATGCTGAGAAAAAAATGTTGTAACAAGAGTGTAGCAGTCACTGAAACAGCTTTGGTATCTCCATTGCTGCTATCATGAGCACTGTGGCTTATACAGAACATTCCTTAGCAGAAAAAACTTGATTGAAAAAACTTGATTTCTTCCTAGAAATAAAGTTCTCTTAATATCTAATGCTAGATATGCACTGGGTTTTAGTGAGGCATCAGATACCTTTGTTTACAAAGTCTTACCTGAGAAATTAACTCACTTCGGCTTCTAGAAATGCTGCGTGTGGGTTGAACACCTAGCTGGAGAGCTGTACAGAGTGGGACAATAAAAGGCAATGTATCAAGTGTAGGGAAGCTTCCTACTAATGTAATGCAGGGAATAGCGTTAGGTCCAGTGTTATTTAACATCCTCGTTAATGATCTGAAAGAGGAGAGTAAACAGCCAGTTAATGAAATTCACAGATGATACTGAATTGGAGACATTATAAATATCACTGAGGATAGCGAAATAATAGAAAGGGAACTGAGATCAGAAACATGCTGAAGAAATAAGGAAAGGAATGTCAGCTGGGACAAATGTAAGGTAATGCCCTGGGGGAAAACGGAAACAGCTCTGCTGTATGGGAGGGGAAGCATGACAAGCAGTATCAGAGGCAGATTTCAAAGGCACCCCAATCCTGCAGCGTAGCCTGGCATGGACCAAACCCCGGCAATCCACAGCAGCTTTGCACCACAAATACAGCATAGCATTAGCGGCCAGCTCTTCGGCACTACAAAGTGGGGAAAAGGCTGGTGTATAACTGGTAGGATGTCTCCACCAGAGCCGAGGACTCTCCTCCTCTGGGAAATCCTCTGCTGGCTGTTAAACTGGCTTTTAGGTTGTTTTGTGTTGCCACTGAGAGGCAAAACAGCTTTAACAGGTTGAGAATTGGACCTGAAGGATGGAGAAGGATTATTTAAGGTAGCACAAAGAAAGAAAGGCCAGGAAGAGAGGACAGTAGGAGTATGAAAATAAAATGTTATTAAAAATGGAAATTTCAGTCTGGATGTCAGGGGAAAAGCTCCTAATAGTGAGATGTAATTAATCTGCAGAATACCCTTCTGAGCGAAGTAGTGGAAGCCCTGTCACTTAGGAGTTTTAAACACTGAATGGAGGAAACACTGAAAAACACATGATAGGAAACAATCTAGACTAGGCAGGGTGTGGGCTACATGTGTGTTCAGCTGGTCTGCTGAGATAAAAATCTCCAGTATCTTTCACTATCACAGAGTTCTCCACACAGAAGTGGTTATTCTGGAGAATTTCTGTACATCTCAGTCACAAAACCATTTTCACCAAAATACCTTTGCTGCACTATACTGAGATTTATTCAGTAAATTTACAAGCTTTGTTTCTTATTTGTGGCTGAATGGATGTCAGTCATACTGAAGACTGAAAAGGAAGAACAGCATTAAAACTCTCCTTTGCTCTATATAGTTCGCTTTTTCAGTATGTGCATGTTCTTAGTTCTGTGCTGAGAACATTAAAAATGGTTAGCATGGATGTAAAAAACTTTACTACTGTAATTACAGCTACCTGTCAGGAAAATAAATGCAAGTAATCAAATCCAGGTACGAATCTGGCTTTGAACTGGGAGAGCCATTCAACCATGCCATAAGGAGGCAGAATTCCCAGTGACGTCAAGCACTTCTGCCAGAGTACAATCGGGCTGTGAACCAAAACCACCACATTGGAACCAAATACACTGGAATTAACCTACGGCTGTTAAACTATGCAGGAATATGAAAATAGAACTGCATATTCTTCTATTACTTTCCAAATGTTTCCAAGTGAATTTAAGGAGATAGGTGAATATGTATGCCTAAAAGAATGGCAAAAGTTTTGTGAAAGGGTAATGAGGAAATATGAATTATCTAAGAATACAGAGAACACTTAGAAATTGCTGAATCCAAAATCTGCCCAAGAAACTTATCTTCTCAGTACAAAGTCTCACACTGGGATGGCTTACCTAGTCCTTCCAGGATCTGGCTGGAGAAACTATAGATATAAAACCTGGATGAAAAGAACTCCCTATTGGTTCGTTGCATATACTGGGACAAGTGCTTTGCAAAAACAAAAATGCTAAATCCTTTCCAGCTTGCACTTCCTTTGACTATGAGGTTGGGAACTTGGCTAATGGTTGATTAAATGTAGTGTGAAACTGCCAGGAACACGAATTATGGAATGGTATTTTCTGGCAAGTTTGCCAGATATGCAAGTACCTAGTTTGTATATGATGACATCTTCTACTTGCATGAGTCTACATGCAGCTGCATACAGGTGTGGTAACACCATAGTAAATACATGTTTAAAACATGCATATGTAAATATCTGAGCATGTATCGTGCTTGATCAGATGTAGGGTGCACATAAAGCTGTAGGCTCACAGAATTAAGCAGAAAATTAATCCCATGCATTTGAGAACCACTCCATTAAGACTTGCACTTGAGGTATCATATTAGATGTTGGGTACTACTTGATCATAACAGCCTGGACTGCTTCGATTATTTTATTTTTCTTGTGGATATGTTGGTGAAACAATTTAGTTTCTTCTTCAAGATGTTTTTATTTCAATAATTGGATGCATATGTCTCCTGTCAATCTCCAAATGCACTAAAGGACAGTTCAAAAGCATAAGCATAGCCTTAATTTTCTTCCGACGTACACCAAATGATGGCACTACACTAAGCCAATTCCACCAGTGAGGTTGCATCAGGATGTAGTTTGATCCTCTGATTGCAGCAGTGTCAGTCCTACTTAAGCTAGCACAAGTAATAGGAGCTTTAATTCAAAGAGATGTTGTTTCCTAAAATCATCTCCTAATAGTGCTGAGATTCTGTAGTTATCCCAAATACAGATGTCTGTTGTGCCTTAGACATCAGAGCAAGGTACCTACTGGGTAAATGTGGACTTTTAAATAGATCTGTGTAAGTTGATCAAAGCTGCAGATAATGGGATATTATTTGAAGGATTTAACAGTGAATAGGAAAGAAATGCCATTAGCTGAGGGAAAACGTGTGCTGAGTTTTGCTGATGTCATTCTGACAATGGGACCTAAGATGTGGAGTCTCAACACCCGAGATGCTTTTAAAGTGCTAACACACCTCTGAGCCTCTCAGGGAGGTGAGTGGGAAGGTAGCTGGGCATTGCCCAGCTTTCTGACAGCACCAGGCAAGCGCTCTGGCCACCCCGCGCTGCAGAGTGTACTGGGCTCAGATGCAAGTTGCGGCTTGCAGCAGACAAGGAAGGGTTTTGTTCCCCAGGTGCGTAGCAGGGTTAGGGGAGGTATGAGGGGCATTAGGAACAGTGGTCAGCCCCTTGCACCTGAGTACCTGCTTGGGAGAAGCTGCTGTGGCCCTCCTGGATTAGGCCTTGTGCCCGGAAACAAGCAAGGCTGGAGGAAGGGCTGAGACCCGGCTCTGTGGCTATCTGGTGCCTGCCTGAGCAGGAAAGCATGGGACTTACTGCTGCGGCAGAGGGCAAGAGGCCATCTGCATATGTCAAGAAGCACTTTGAGGCACATGCATGAGCACCGTTTTCTTTAAGATGTAAGTACAGAGCCACCTTTCCTTTTCACAGTCATGTCAAAGCACCCTGTTTTGTTTCCTGAGCTCTGGCAAGTCAAAGAAACAGCCCACAGGCAAAACACACCTTCAGCTTACTGAGGTTCACACTAGCAGCAGTAGGTCAGCCAGCCTCCCGCGGCTGGCATGACAGTGGGGGCTTCCATAGAGTGGATGCCGTGGCCCCTGTTTGGGACCGCTTGGGGGCCGGGCTCCACAATCCTTATATCAGCAAACCGATAATGCCATTCTTCTTTCATGTGACATCTCCACAATCTTCTGCAAAAGGTAAATAAAAAAAAAAATATTCTGCGTGTATCTAGTACGGTGCAGAGTTTACACGCCTCTGCTGCATTTTAACCTACCGCAACTACAGGAATCAAATTTCAGACTGCTGCAGTCCATTATGCAGCAGTTGTGGAATTGCAGTAACTGGTAATTCACATTCACAAATGAGACTTAGGTGAATTTTTTTGGTCATCCCAACTAGAGCCATCCACTTGGTTATAGCTGAAGTGATTATAGTATATATGTGCATGTAGGCATGATCATTTTTGCACCTGCATTTGAGCTTACTGGAATTTGTACCAACTATATTATCTGCACCAGCAAGAAGAGGCCTGATGTAGAGCTTGCTGAAGAAAACTAAAGCATTGTCATTCCCTTCTCCCGCTTTGGATCAGATCTTCATTTTATTTGTTAAGTTTGAGGGCTTCAATCTTGTGTAACTATTTCTTCTACTCCAAAAATCTGACAGCAAAATCAAATGCAATACTTTCAGAAAACTGACAATTTAATCATAATTTTGTAATAAAATAATATCTCCTTCTTATATTCCATTTTCATCCATAGATTTTAGAGTACTTTAAAAATATGATCTCCATTTTACAAAGGTAAACTGAACTTTTGAACATAAAATTTAAAAAATCAAGTATACTGTAGGTAGCGTATCAGTCACTAGGAGAACACAATACATGCTCTTAGTTTCTCACATGCTATTTTACGATTAACAGAGTGTCAGTTCATATGTATCGTGTTTACATTTCCTGAAGTACATTACATATCTTGGATATTTGTCTGGGGAAGTGGGAGGGAGAGCAGAGTGTTTGTCCCACAGTGCCTCAAAATTCCTGTCTTTAACAGCTCCCAGCACACTGGTGCAGTACATGGCTGTTGTCAGACTCATGTACAGGGGTGGAAACTCATGGACAAGAAGGGAAGAGAGAATCTAAAGACACCTTTGTTGTCAGACCCTCAGAGTTAAGTAAATGTCTAACTTCCGTTGGAAATTAGGAACCCAAATGTCTGGAAGGATTTAGATCTTGGTGATTCAGTGTTAGAAACAAGGATGAAATCAATAATCATGATTTCTAACCCTGTGCTCCAGCAGCCTTGTATTATGGAACCATTCCAGTTGCATTAGAGAGACAACTTCTCCCAGAGTCAGTGTTGCTGGTACCCTCTAATAGAGTTACCCAGATAAAGAAAATCCTCTTCAGATCAATGGGGTTCCCCAGCCTGCTCATATTTCCTGAAGATTCATGAAGTGAGATTTGAAAGGGAGCTTCATCTACAGTGGTTGAATGTTGGCACACAGGATGCTTGGGTTTCTTCAGGGGGGTTCCAGATAATTACTCTGAATTTTGCTTTTTGGATGAAACCTTCTGTTAGTAATTTCTAAAAAAATACTTCCAAAATATTTCCAGAAAATTTGGCTTTTACTGAAAACGGACTGTTTAATTTCTATTCTATGATTTCTATTCTACTGCATTTTATGTTTATACTATCTGACAATTCTGTCTGTACCCAGTATTCCTTCCGAGTCCTTGATAGGTATTAATGATGAACTGCTTCTCAAGTATCTAAAATATTTAAATGCCGGGTTGGTCATGTAAGTGTTTTTGGAGCACATCAAAGAGGGAGGTATTCGCAGAGGTCTTCTTCACTCTTACCCTTTCCTACTTAGTTTTGAATACTTGAAAACACCTGGGCTGGAATGGTGTAAATAAAGGACATCTGATCAGAGCCTAAAAGCTGGAAACCATTAAGTTCACTTGAGAGGAACAAAATTCCTCCAGTGTTCAATGGAACTCCTCATGATGTTCAGTAGAAGTCCCCATAACTCCTGGAGTTGTTGAAGGCACTCAAATTATTTCCCTGGGGGTTGAGACTGGGGTTAGAGAAAGGTTTTTGAACTGAGAAATGATTTTGGCAGGGTAGTCAAAATGTTCCATCTTGAAACCTTGGGCTTATTAGCAAAAAATAAAGAGTTTCTTCATCCCAATTTTTCTTCTTTCTTTGCCCTGCTGCTAACTGTGATCAGTTGGTTACCTATGACCTCTCAGAAATGTCTTGCCTTTTATGTGTGCAGGGAGCTGTTTGCAAAGCAGCCCTGCACCAAACAATTTTACTTTTTGTGGCCTATATTGCAGTAAACCTAATCAGTATTTATAAATCAGAACTTTAACTTAAAGTAAAAGTAGGATTTTATAAACTGAATCATTATTGTATAGCTTCAGAGTAATAAATCAGTCACTTGTATCCTAAGTGCAAAGTGAAGATTTATAAATCAAAGCATTTTATTTAGGAATTTCTCAGAATGATTTGTAAATCTGCTGTAGAATTTGTAAATCCAGATTGGGGTATGTAAATCCATTTCATGACTTATAAAGCAGTTGAATGTTTTAGCTAAATCTAATGTTTAAAATAATGATTTCTGAATCAAAACTTTCTGCTAAAGATTTACTGGTGAGTTTTATAAATCAGAGGCAAGATATATAACTCAAACTGTGAGAAGTGCAGATTTATAAATCCAACTTGTAAATCAACAGAAAAAACATCATGTTTTACACTAAACAATATTTTACAAATGGCACCTCATACATCATGCAATTGCCACAAATCTTCTACATGGGAGTCAGGGTACATAATGTGTGACTGAATCAAAAAGAAAAACTGTGAGAAAGACTGCACAGTGGGTTAAATGCTCAGCTTGAGCCTTCCAAGATTTGGCTTGTGTTACCCGCGAACCAAGTTCAGTGGTGTCGACCTAGTCAGTAGTGGACATTTGTCCAAATCAATACACGATGGCATAATTCATAACCTTGGCAATTGCAGCGGAGGGGAGGCCCCACACAGGAGTAACAGGGGTGTTGTAGATCATGATTGAAAAGCATTGGCAGAGCTATGTAGGGAACCTTATGCAGCACCTGTCTGCAATGCACCTGTTATAGCAGGCTGTCCCTTTTAAAGGAGCCAAAATCCACAAAAAAAAGAGCCCGACCAAAAAAAGCCCTAAACCCCAATAATCTAACAGACCTTTCCACTAATGTAATATCTAGATGGGGAAAAAAAAAGTGATATTCTAGTTGTATGCAGACATCATTAAAAAGATTTAAGGGAAATCCTCACTTTTTAATTTCCAAAGAAATTTGTACTCCTGGAATTTAGGTCCAAAAGCAAATATTAGAGAATAAGATTGGCCTATCGGTTCTGTAGGGGCTTCACATCTTGGTGGCAGGAAATTCTAATACAGATTCGGTGGCGCTGGGTTTGCATTTCCACAGCTGTGGAAAACTGTTTTTTCCTCTCGCCTTATCACTTGTTTAGAACCAGCATCTACCTTTGATGGCTAGCTAGCATCACAGCTCAGTGCTTTCCCTCTCCTCCTACTTTCCACCTTCAGTGCTCACATGAAGCTGTAAATCTTGGATGTGGGGTATGATGATGGCCCTGCCTCTTCTGGTGCCTTTTCAGTAGGACAAGCAGAGCTATGGTGGCCTCCAGCAGCTCAGGTACTCCCAACCAGAATGCAGCAGGGGGTCTCCATGGACGCTGGGCTTTTCTGTTGTTCTTTAGTGGGCAAATGCACTTGAAAGGTAGGATCTGAGAGCTTCAGTTGGTACCAAGTCAGAAAACTACTTGTTACAGAGAAAAATGATACGGGGAGAAGGTGTAGCTGTCCGTACTTCTGACAGAGTTTTTCACCTGGGAACAGATTCCTGTCACCTACCTGTGAGTGAAACATTACTTGTGTCTCAAAATATTTTTTCAGAATTCAACTTCAGGAATATCAAGCTGAGATTTGTAGATGAGTGCCACTAATTTTTATAATAGGATCCTTAATTGACTATTTTTCAGTTTCAAAGTAAAGAAATTACAAATGAAATTTGCATTTAATATAATTAAACAGAATTCAGTTCTGGAATACAAGAAGCTCTGTATATTCCCTAATGAAAACATTGAGTTAAAATAGAGTTGAAGTTGAGAGAGTATTTCAGTAACTTGGGGGTAAAAGAAATAACCAGGGTGTTGTAATTATCCCTAAACCAACTTTTACAAGCCCACAAAATTCAATAGATGTGAATAAACCTAAAAGAAATGCAAACATGTTAGAGTTGGGAAATACCTAATTAAGGCAAGTAAACAACCTTGACTGTGCCCTGTAGTGATGTCATACAGTAATTATGTAGCTATTCATTTTATTGTCCACTAGAACTGATTTTTGATGATCTGTTGAATTTTATACTTCTCCCTCCCTTTGTAGCATCACTGCATGGCAGAGAGATACAGCATGTGCTGAAGAAGGAGCGAGCCGGGATGTGGAGATAACACATTGAGGGTAGCTTTGAGGGGAGAAGCAGGCAGGAGGGATGGCATGCGGCGAGGAAGAAGGGTCATTTAGGGACAAAAGAGTCTAAGGGACAACGGCACATAACAGAGTGAAACCAGGGCTAGGCAAGTCGTCTTTTGAGGCCTTTTTGACATTGCTGGCAGTGGAGAAGAGTTGGGCTTTTTGGATTTCTTTAAAGTGAGACTGCAGGGTGGGTGAGCGGCAGTGCCAAAGTGGGACCATGGGCCAATGACTAGGGTAGGAATGTCTCAGGTTTTGTTCACCAGGTAAGATCTTTGCAGAACTGCATCCAGAGTCATAAAGTACCTTTTTCTGATGTGTTTCTTCCTACATCCCTGCTTCAGAGCCATCATCTGTTCTGCTGCAGTATCCCATGGAGCCAAAGCTGCCTTCCAAGGGGTCATGTGGCTACGCAGGCTTTGTATTGGTGGCCAAGTCTTCTACAGTGAAAACTGTTCAACATGAATCAAAGATTTCTTATCCCTTCCACTTGTTACAATCATTAAGACTGTGGATTAGGAACTGAGTGGACATTCCCATAGCCTGTTACACGATTAAATAGAATAACCTTTGCTAAATTCCTCAATAACTATAACCTCGGAACAGTCCACAACAAACTGTAACTATCTGGAAAATTTTGAGAGTTTTGCTATTAAAACCTTTTAACCGTGTGTTAAAATGCTTTTTTTTTTTTTTTTAAATTGATACATTCCTGGACAAATCATTCTGAGTTATAAACTAGGTGCAGTTTTCAAACATTATAAAAAGGTCATCCATCACTGTTAAGTCCTAAAGCTTACCTATAAAGCCTCCATTGCATTTTGAGTTTCCTACCTTCCTTTGGATTTATAGTCCAGTATAGATATAACCTTAATTTTTTTCCCTTCTAATACTTGCGTTTTTTTAATATCAAAGTTCTCTTGCAATTTTTCTCTTGTAAATGCTAGACAAATGCTTCTGTTTTATCTTTGCACATAATGATTCCAGACAGGTCTTGAGTGAGTTGCAGTCAGTCCCTCAGAGAAAAATCTCTGACTGAATTTCTTCTTTGGGAAACAATGCAAAACTGTGTGGGCTCGCAACTGACCTGGCAGTTGTCTAAATACATTAGGATGCACTGCTTTAAAAGGCAAGGTTGTGTCTGATTCCTCTGAAATGGTTGCAGTTTCCTCAGCCAGCCTTCCCTGTTCTCCAGCATAGCCTCTGGAATTCAGGGGCAATGCTCAGAAAAATCCGGGCTATATTCCAGGAAGAGTAACAAAGAAGCAGATATTTAAGTGGTTTTGAATGCAGAGGGCCTTATTCAAAGACATCTCAAATATTACTCTACTATTTGACATGACTTTTTGACTTATAAAATTTTGGTTCTTAATAGGAGACAAAGTTGAATGGCAATAAAGTCATATCCCTTAAGCTATATGGCAATACTTGAAAAGCCTGTGTTGAAAGTGGAGCTATGTCTTATGTCATGATATGGAATTTCTGATAACACTAACCTCATCAGCTCGCGCAGAAGGTCAAATCCTGAGCTAGATATGGCAATATGTACATTTTGTAAGCCTCTCTAAGCTCCAAGGTCACTCAATCCTAGTCAGATCTTAGAGCCAAACAGCTGCTTCCTGGACCACAAATCCTATCTCCTCCTTGGACATGAAAGTTGGCTATTGCCTGCCCTGGAGGGCACAGTGATTAAAAGGCTGTTGGCCTCCTAGAGCCTTGCCTATAGCTGTGGGTGGGAGGGTCACAGTGATGAAAGCAGTCATTAGAGTATCAGAAAATCCAAGTCATTATCCTAATGCAAAACAGAGAGGACTAAACACCTCAGCAGGCTGTGCTTCAGTGACTGTGATTACTAGAAGAAACTAAGATTATTTCCCTTGCACCTAACCCCACATCTCAGAAAGCCTAACTGCAGTTCTATGGTTGCCTGATTTACAGGCACATTAGCAAAGCTAATTACAGTTTTCATACCCTTGTGATTCACTCCCAAATCACAGAAATTGGTTTAAGGATTCCATCACCCTTTCTTCTTCTGGAGATATATTCTGAAAACAAAAGGAAAATACTGACGTAAAAAAGAAATAGATGTGGATTAGATGACAAAGATGCTTAAGAGTTACTTGCTAGTTGTACAGTGTAGAATTAAAAATAGAATACTATATTAATACCAACATCTTCTGGTTATACATGACGAGACTGCTATTCATATAAGGAACTGAAATTACTTTATGAAAATAGGTAAATGCTACTCCAGTCTTGCATAGGAACAATGCATCATATAATTTACAAGCAACATACCCAATTTATTCAAATCCATGTTCTACAGAGGTTGAGTGTCAAGACTGGGGAGTTGAGCCCAAAATATTGGACTTCAAATAGGACTTTTTCTCACCTTGCAGCTCAGAAATCCCAGCAGTGACAATACCATCAGAATGAAATACCAAACCATAGTGCTCCATGCCAGAAGCAGCATGAAGACCTATCTTGTGAGTCCTCATCATAAATACATTCAGCATGACTGACTAGGGCATTGTTCACTATGGTATATCACTCAACCTTCACATGATGGAAGTGACACAGGAGAGGAGACCACCCTGCAGGGTATAAAGAAGTGATGATCTATAAAAATTGGTATCTGTCTTGCTCTAGAAAAAGTCATGTCAACTAGTAGTATAGCTGACAAAGCTGGTAGCAGGAAAGAGAGAGTGCAACTTTTCCAGCTATACATTGCTGCCGCCATTTTCTACTTTTGCAGCCTTGGACACAGCTTTACTGCTTCCATACTTCAGATGTCACTAGCATTGGCATAGAGGGGATGGTGAAGTCTTATTTCTTTCATATTCTATAGAATATAATTGTACAAATTCTTCTGAAATAGCAACTCAGACTTCCCAGTTGTGATTGGTAGTAAGTAATACTGATGCTAATGATGAGCAGTAATAAGCAGTACTGATACTTAAACTCTTGCTAACATCTTTAGTCATCTTGCTGACCTTTTCCCCTTTCCTGGCTTGTAATATTCATCTAAAAGGAATATATCGTTACATGGTCATGGAAGATGACTTTCCTTGTGTGTGCACTTTTTCATACTATAAGAGAACCGAATCTTTTCTTTTTTTCTGGCAGTAAATGGATTTGCAAACTTTTCATATCAAAGATTTAATAAAAAATTGTTCATCATCTTTGTGTGCGAGGGCTTCTCATCAAGTCTTTGCTTCATTTGTGACAAACATAACTCATAAACTTTGTCTGACAAGGGAAAGTAGATTATCTTCTGCTAGTAACTCTTATATTTCACTTTCAGAAAGAGAGGAGAAAACCCCCTGAGAAAACAAAAAGTTCTAAATGCTGCCATTCATTTTGCAACCATTTCTTCATCCAAATTTTAGGAAAGATTTCTACCATATAAGGTCTGGCTTGCAAAATTCCTAGTAATTCAAGTGAAAGGAACAGATCTTCTTCAGAGAGAGCAATGACTGCTAACTGGTAAAGTGCTATATGGGTTTCTAATGCCATTACCCTCAGAGGTAAAGGGAGAGTCTAGTTATTCTGGGTTGCAGTCTCCTAATGTGGATCTTCTGTCTTCACTTGACAACTTAAATGTCCCTAGCTCCCATTGCAGGGTGATTTTTAGCCTAAGTACCTGCTTTGATCCGTGTTGCAGTTTGTTTCTTTCTGCTTGAGAGCCAGGAGTCAACCTGGCTATACAGAGACGTTCAAGACAATGCTTGAATGACAATCTACTCATAGATTACAGCTAGGAAAAAAAGTGCAAGATAAGACCAAAGGACATGCTATTCTACCAGGAAGCAAAAAAAACAAAAACTGTTTTGTGAGATTAGCGTAAGAATGACCCATAAAGTCATCTGCCTCATAAAAAAAGCTTTTATGCTAGAAGTTTTTTAGGTAAGGACTTAAGACTATACAATGCCATTTTGGCTCAAAAGTCAGCAGAGGAAGCTTTTTTAGTTTAAATAGCTATCTTGTATTTGTTAAGATTTTGGGATGAATGACCTAGGGGTTTCGTCGTTGTTGATGCAAGGTAAAATAATTGCTAAAGCAAACAGAGAGAATCCTGCCTTTTGTGTTCCACTAGAGAAACACAGCAGGATGCAAAAGGTCCTGTTCCTTTCTTGCTGTTTGCCACCAACATGTTTTTGCATCCAAGAGCCATGGAAAGAGCCTAAACTTCTTTCTTACCTAGGCAGAGCTCTTTCAGGCTGACACAAACTCTGGAGGTATTTTGCTTCTTAAAATATGCAGGGCAACAGCCATCACTAAACAAGTTTCTCCATCTTTTTGTTACCTTTTCCAAGCATTTTCTCCTGTGTATCATATTTTAAACTGGCAGCTGTTTTGTCCAAGAAAAGAAGTGCTTTAGGAGACATTGCCTCTGTGGTGGCTGCTTGGATTCATCACATGCAAAGTAGAAGACGTGCAGGTACTTTCCTGCTGTTTTACACATGCACTGGAATCAGATAATTTTGGTTGGAGGGACCTGTGGGGCCAGAAAGTCCAATCCCTTGTTCCATGCAGTACTATACCAAAAATTAGAGCAGATGCTCAAGGTTTGTCTGCCTTATGCAGACAAAAAATGAAAATCTCCATGGATGGAGATTCTGCAGCCTCTCTGGGCAAACTGTCCCAGTGTGTAAATAGTCTTGCTCTGAAATTTTTTTTTTCCTTTTAGCCCATTTGGATTTCCCCTGCTGCAACTTGTGACCATTGCCTCTTGCTCTTTTGCTGTACATCTCTGAGAAGAGTCTCTGCTATAACGCTGCCTTAGCTAGTATAAGACAGCAATGAGAGTCTCCCTAAACCACCCCTTCTCCAGGGTAAACAAATTTAGTACCCCCAGCCTCTCCTCTCACGTCTCCAGTGCACTGGACTGTCTCCAGTTTGTTGATACTGCTGCTGAACTGTAACTATAGCTGTAGCTGTAGAACTAGTAAGGTTGTTACTAAGATGACTGGCCTGTGTGATACTTGTAGCTCTGAATAAATATACAACCATGTTTTTCTGTTTCATAAAATTACCCAAAAGTGTTTGTGTAATAAGGATGCTAAAATAATCTTGATTACACTTGTTTATATCAATTCTCATCAGAAACGATAAATATTAATGCAAGAATGAGTGTAAAGTAAATCGAGATGATCACAAAACAGCACTTTAAAACAGAATTGTCATCCAGTGGATCACCCTGTCTACAAAGGTTGGCAATAAAATGTATCAATTGGCCTTGTAATTATTAGCTTTCATATGTCCGTATTCCTTATGAAACTTGGAAACTGAATTCAAATGTGGAAACAAGCTTTGATTTATTAAGGTAGAATGGGTTCAACTAGTAGTATAAAGACCACTTGATTTTGATAGTTAATAATTTTGTTTGTGTGACTCTATCCAGGACAGCATGTGTTAGTCTGCTAACAATGTGTATTGTTTGATTTTAACAAGACAATCAGGGTAAATTGAGATGGGGGACATTGACAATTAAAAACACTTTAATGCCAAAAAAACCCCAAAACCCAAACGCAAAAGGAGGTCATACAGAATTACAGCAATGAGAGTTGCCTGAGTAATATCACCTGATCTGGCTAGATTTTTCTAAGGAAAGAAGGGGAGCTTGGCAATTTAAGAGAGGCACTGAGCGAATGCAGATGGGTCTGCTAGCTCCATGAACTGACCCCTAGTGACACAGCTGCTGGGACTAAAGTAAGGACTATATATGTGCTTCTCCTTTGTAGTTAAGTTTCTTTCCTGTTCTGTATTTTTTAAATTTCTTTTCTTGCATGTGAATTGTACACAGTGAAGTTAAGCCCTGTATTTTGGCTCTTTAATTGTGCTATTTAAGGTGCTTCACTTGGTAATCTCTGAGAGGTTGAGTCTAAAAGTGTGAGTATTGCAATGAGTCTGAGGGCTTCTTGCCCGGTGGGATGAAGAGCGGGATGGGTGAGCTGCAGCCTCAGTGCACGACGGTTTTGATAATTAGATGTATGCTATATTTTGGTGTAACCTTGAGTATCCATTTAAATGGCTGTGCTGCTAACAAAAGCACATCCAAAAAATGGATCTGGAGTTGGGTATACATGAAAGATGCCTGTGATTATACAGTACTTTGGCGTGGCCTTGGGCATCCATTAAGCATGTCTGCCTACACTGCAGTGGTAAGTGCTGCTGGATGCATGATTGGCACAAGTGCCAGAGGCTCGTGACATCTTTTTGCTTGTGAATTTCTTTACAAAGATAACTGAAGAGAAGCTTTAGTCTTTCTTTCATCTGTTTCTTCTCTGCTGTTTATTCACTTCCTTACGATCACTGATACGTTTTCTGGGCTGTGCCCAGATGATTGAGCTGCAGTTTAGCTCAAGGCTTCATAAAATGTGGCTTTCAAATGAGTTAGTGATAGATGAGTTACATCAAAGTGGTGTCTGTAGAGCTAGCAATGACAGCTCTTGCTACCACTTAGGATTGTATTAAAAGAAAAAAGTTGGAAATTTCTAATTTAGAGAGATTTAATTTAAGAGATTGTGTTTATTGTCCTGGCTGTGCAAAGCATGTTTCTTATTCCATCATCTTGTATTAGTCAGGCTACTTCCTCCTTAAGTTGGTAGCCAAACTCCTGATTGATAATGAGGGAGGACAGGTGGTATTGTGTGAAACCAGGCAAACAAATGCTGGTGAGATGAGGGCCTCAGGGATCCTTAAAGGGCAGCTAGAGCTCTCCTCGCTGTTATCTGTGCTGTGTTTCTGTCCTTCAACCATGTGTGCAATACCAGGAGTCTGGCTATGGGTGAGTCATACTATAAGTAGGGTGGAGAACTCTTTTAAAATGAATTACTTTAATGAATGTTGAGTATTACCTGATTTTTTTCTGGGTGGTTCTCTACCCTAATCCCTGTCCTGACTGGTGATGGTGTTTATGTATAGCAACAGGTAGCGTGGACTTCTTGGAAAAGTTAATAACTGCCTGTATATGCTGGGAGGTGAATAGTTTATGAAACCCATCTAATTTTGAAAACAAAAGATGATCATTGTGGTAGATGAAGAAATAGGACAGTCTCTTTATAGGTGAAGGAAAAAGAAGGAGTCAGATTTCCCCATGTCAGAAGTTTAATGGCAATAATCGTATTAAAAAAAAAAATCCTTATTGGACGTATTCAGGCTTGTCAGGCTTTGTTCTAGTCTTTTTTAAACATGTTAATTATGATAAGGTTAGTATCAGCTTAAAGTATTGCCAAAAGTTTTCTGTATATGTTTATGTACGTATGATCACGAGGAACACACATTCCATGAATAATTGGAGGACTCTATGGTCTGATACTGGATTAACTTTGGTCAAAATTTTGTGGAAAAATGATTCAAGTAAGAATTCAAAATTACTTCTTAGTAAGTGAATTCAAAGCACTTGATGTCTTTTTCTACCTTAGACTGTAAAAACAAGACCAGTTAAGCCGTTAGCTGGACTTTGAAAATGGAAATAATTATGTAATTAAGAATGTACTTCAGTTCTATTACAGTAGCCATAAAATTCCACAATCTTAAAAACAACATGTTTTAAAATATTTTACTAAATATAATTCATGTAACTGAATTTTATATCCTACCAAGTTGTGCAATTAAATAGTACATGACTATTTCTTACAATTAAAAATTGCAAGGATCTTCCTACATACAATATGATATATTTAACAACTTTTTATGCTAAATAGTTGACATAGTTAATGTTGTAGTCACTTAATTCAATTTTAATTAGCCAAACACTAGTTTGAAAATGTGAGCTTTTCATTAACTGACATTGCTCATATTTTTGCTGCTTGTTTTCCCCATAGTTCTTTCAAATTATGTATGTATAATGTGTTAACGTTCATGAAATGCATTTATCATTGAAGGCAATGCCAAAATTATTGCAGAGTGAAAAGAAATATATGTATGTGTTTTTTGACAAGTGTAGCTTGAGCCTGAGAAGATTAAAAAAAAAAAAAAAAAAAAAGAAACTTCGAAACTTCGAAGTAGTAACCAAGTACCACTCCTGCAGAAAACTCTTCTGGCTTGGTTTTATCTTGGATCAAACAGTGTTTCTCCTCCTGTTCTTTGTCTGTATGACAATAGATCCATAGCAACTACCTTTGAATAATATGCGGGCTGTTTTATCTCAAAAGTGTTATGAGAGAAAAAGCTAGAGAGAGAAGATAGAAAGTCAGTGACAGCGAGTGGAAAGTGGAGCAGGACCACTTGACAGTCACAGTTGTCTAGGCTGAGATCCTGTCACTGAGTAGCCTTGAATTACGTAGAAACCAGGAGAACTCGGTGGAAAGGGATTTAGACCTTGAGCATGGATCCAGGAGAAGTATTTCATGAGGGATGGTTTCTAAAGGACTTCTATAATTTATTGTTTGATTCTGAATTATGAAACAGGGAAAAGGTGATATTAATTTGACTTTGTTATAATACTTGCTTTGCACTGTTAATCCTACTATCTATATAGCTGGGGAAAAGATACCAGCTGGTTATAGGCTAGAAATTACCATATTAATGTTTTATTTGTGTGGGAATATAGTTGTGTTAATTAATGTTTTGATGTGGTTACCAGCACTTAGCGGTCTCTGAATGTCTCCTGCTGACTTAGGGAAATTAGAAATATTCAGGTATAAATGTGGTGGGGCCAGTTATACCATCTTTACCCAGGTACTTGGGGGGATTCCCACTTCATGAAGGGTGGTGGTGTGGACTCGTGCTGTTGGGGAGAAGCCTTCCAGAGAAGGAGGGAAGGGTGGCTGGGGAAAAGAAAATATGGGAGGCGTTAAGCCAGAAGAGGGGTTTTCAAACGGTGTGCAGCTTGGCTCCAGACAAGGCTGGCTCTCTCTGTGTTAATAATTATTACCTCGCTATATGAGAAGAACTCTAGGTATTTACAATTCACTGTTATTTCACAGTCTAAAAGATACTTCTTTTTCTTTAGTCACAATTGGTTCACTTTCTTATATCTTAAAACTTCTGGGTTTTTTGCTTTGATTTTCCTGCCAAGGTGGGGGTAGGGAGAGAAGCCCCCAAAATGTAAAGAAGGGGTATGAATGAGGAAAATGGAATGTTAATCTTGAAGCTGTCACTTATACCCTTTGCTTTACTTTATTCTAGCTTTCTCCCTCTGTCTCCTCCCCTTCCTTCCTTCCTTCTACCTCCTTTTATTAATTTCTTTCTCCTCTAAGCTGCCATTATTGCCAAAAAATGTCTTTAATATAAATATTTTAATCTAATGGACAGGCACTGCATTTATGCCATTGGTAGCTCTCCCGTGCTCAGTCTGCAGATCTGAAAGAGTTAAATGTACCAGCACTCTGTAACCTAGATAAAAAATATGCATTTTAATTTCTAATAAAAAAAAAATCAAGCAGGTATGAATAGCAATAAAATTGCTCAAAATGTTTAAATTGAAGGAAAACAATTGAAAATGGATTTAGAAATAGAATGTTTAGTTAAGCAAGCTATAATGTTCTGTTATTTTAATCAGTATTGTGAAGCAATTTAAACTATGCTGGAAGAGAATTCTTGTGTTTTATCATATAATTCTCTCCCTCTCCCAAATTCTTTAATGTTTCAGTCATATTCTATAGTCCTTGGCAATAGCATGTTCTTTGTGCAAAGGTTTTCAGTTTTTTGATCTGTTTCCTGGTTGGCCTTAATACAGCCAGCCCTGGACAGAGCAGCCAAATGGACCTTCAGGCTGTCACGTGAAGAACTAGATGCTTTACTAAGTCTTGGAACAACAAATAAACAAAAAATCCACTACCAGAATTAGCATCCTGAGAGAGATGCAAAGGATTGACTGTACAGGAGGAGTCTTGATTCAGCAGTATCTCTGTTACAGCGTAAAGCTTGTCCCTGCCTTTCTTGGCAGGGTAAATGGGGTGCGTTGCTGTACAGGTATCAAAGGCTGAAATCTCAACTCTGCTGGGCTGTGTGCTGCTGTGGAAACACCTGGAGAAAGATCATGAGGGAGGAAAAATAGGACTGGTAACTTCTAGAGTCTCCTCCAGCCCTGGTTCTCTGGCCCCAGCCAGCTGACAGTTCAGTGCTCTTCTGGATGACTGGAACCTTGTGAAGTTTAAGCATGTGTGAATTGGTTCAGATGAACACTTTTGCTTTAGATGCTTATCTGGAAAATATGGGCATATTTCCAGCCTTTGTTCTAATTTTTGTGTTGCTTTCTCAATTCCTCTACCTGCACTGAAGGAAGTGGGTCTATCTTGCCAGTTGTTGTCTATGCAGCATCTTCATGGGTGACTTTAATCAAACTTCTCTCCTTGTCCTCCATCTTCTTCAGCATAGGCTTGTAGGCCTGACACTACTGGCTATACTTCTCTGAGGACAGTGCAAAACTCCTGACTTTTTGGCACAAATGTTTGCACGCTTCTTGCCACAGCAGAAAAGAGGTATTTGCTCAGATGGATTTAGAGGACCTTCTCAGTAAGAGAGCCTCAGCTCTTTGAGGAGGAGGAGGAAGGGGTATCTGTGCTCAGTCAGCCTGGGGGCACCACTCTGAGGTGGGCACTGGGCCTGTCTTGTGCGCAGGCTCTACCTGGAGGAACTGCCACCTTTGCCGAGTTGTCTTCAGCAGCAGCCCATCGCAGCAGTGCGATGAGGGGTAAGGATGCTGCGCTGGCCGGGGAGCGCCCGCTGTGCGGCTGTGTGCAATGCTTTCCCCTTTGTGGCCTCCTCCTTCTCCCTCCATATGGGACCGTGGGTAAATAAGTCTCCCATGCTGACCGCAGCTTTACCCCACAATTGTTTCTGTCTGTTCATTTAAATTGCAAAAGAAATGCAGAGAAAAGAGAAGATCCTGCCCGGTGTCTGCGGAGCACCCAGCTTTGCAGCCCGCGTCCCTGCTTGGATCTTGTGGTACTGCTCCAGAAGGATTCCTTGGGAGAGAAACCACATTGGTGATAAATCACTGTGCCTGAGGCTGCTGAAGAAGTAAAGAGGGGGAGAAAGGAAGCACTTTGCCCTGCCTTTCATTTTCAGGATGGCTGCATTTGTGGGGAGAGAACTGTGGGCTGCAAAGGGAGGTTTCTCCCCTTAATCATCCAATTCTCCTAACAGGACTTCAAACTGTGGACACTTCCTATGCACATCGGAGTGAATGGCATGCACGGGGACACCTTGATATTCGATGTGCAGTCCTTGCCACTTTTAAACAAGCTTTTTAGTATTTAGAATGTGTTTATTAATGAAGATTTGGACTTTAGAATAGGTACTAAATCTCTGCAATGTGCTGAATTCCCATTCTGTGAGACTCCAGTGCCAGTGCTGAACTGAGGGGAGGCGGGTGAACTTAAATTAACCCAGGAGAGGAGGGTGAATGCTGCTTTCAAGCAGCAGATGCTGCAGCACCAAATAAGCATATTGCACAATAAATAGCAGTCATGGCTTTAATTAGGAATTCAATTGAAATTGGAAACCACTTGCCTACAGTAAAATTGTCCTATTTAACATTTCTATCAACATATTTTTTTATCATTGGCATTGTTGCTTTTAATTTAACTTTCAATTTTAACTTTCAATATAATAGATAAAATCTTTTTTAAAACCGCATTAATAGTTTTTTCTTGTGAATCTATCTTGATCTTGTATTTGAATCACAGACACTGAACAAATCTGAGAGGTTCAGGGTAAAAAATGGGCAAGTCTTTCAACTAGCTGTCCAAAATCTGGAATACCTGTGCTTTTGGATCACTAGATCTGTTTGGAACTCCAGGAATGTGTGTTTAGCACCCATACAAAATGCTTGCTTTGAAACCTCTGGTCTGGTGGATTGGAAAGCAGTTGAAAGGTGACAACCTGTCAATATGTGGCTCTGAATTAGAGGAATAGTGGCTTCACTTCCAAACAGCAAACATGGACTACTTTTAGGTATTGAGCTTCCTAAAATGTAAGTGTCCAGGAAAGAAAAAACGTGCTTGCTTTATTCCACCAGTGTGCTTGTAGCTTACCTATTGCAACTGTAATTGATGTTTAACTTTGAGCATTAGCTATTTATTTTGTTGGCAGCCTGGAGAAGGCTTTCCACACTTTTAGTTGAGGATCAGTGCATGATAAGTGATTCCTGGTGCTGCAGGAGGCACTTATGTGATGATGGCAGTAACAAGCCAAGGAGAAGAGTGAGATGGGGCAGATGATCTGTTAGTGGGAATCCTCTGGATCTGTCCATAGAGATGTTGAACTGGGAGGGACTGGGATTCTGCCAGCAGCAATAAGGCTCAAAGACAGCCTCTGAAGAGAAATAAGCATCCTTGTTGGCTAAGCAACATTCCCTCCATGCACCTCTTCACCCCCACAGAACACAAAGCACTTGTCAACAAATAAATACCTATCTATATTATAAACACACCTCTAAAATAATTATAAAGCCTTTACTACCAGAATAGTGCCACAGTTCTGAAATGTGGAAATATTACAGGAAAGAACTTCATGAAGCACTAGTAGGTAAAAAATGCAAACAATCATATGGAAGAAGTCAACTCTCATAGTACAGAAAGGGGTAACTTCTGCTAGCCTCTAGTTCCCTGTTATCTCACTTGGGGAAATTCTTTCCTAGTACAAGATCTGGGATTTGGAGTAATCCTGGGAATGTAAGCAAGAAACACCAATCAAACTTTTGAGAGCGTTTAATACCTACAATAACACCAGTGTTTTCTACCCTTCATCCTCCCATCAGATGCAGGCAGTCTGTATTGTAACAGAGGGAAGTGGAAAACCAAACCAAGCCCACTAAACTCTGCAAAGAAATTTTGTCCTACTCCAAATCTATCCATGTTCAAGCAGAAACTATGTGCAGAGTAGGGACTGTAGCTGAGCCTTGTTAGCTGGATTGAAATTGCAGCCTAAAAAAAAATTCCTAAATTGTAGACATCAATTTATTCCTACTCTGGTTAGAAAATAACTTTCCAAAGCCTAGATCACACAAGCAGTGTTTGTGCCGAGTGTTATAAGAGCATGTACAGAGCTGAAATTCATCCAGCATGGAGCTGGATGTAATCTGTTCAAAAGTACCCTGGGAAAAATGATATATTAGTAAATATATCAAAAGGAAAAAAAAAAAAAAGGACTAGGAGTGAAGAACCCAATAATGTGAGCTCAAACATTGTTGAAAGAAAATATAGTAAGATAAAAAGAAGCAAACAAAACTACTTTACACTTCTGTTCTACTGAACTCTGAATTTTTGGATTAACTTATGGGCAGTTAAGCTTCAGAAGGCAGCCTCTGTGTCAAAAGTTTCACATACCATGTTCCTTGAACTCTCTCAAACTCTAATAGAGCTTGAATTCACTTGTCAAAAGTGGAGAAAGTGGTGGATTTCCAAATCTGTGTGTAATTTCAAGCAATGAGTCATAATCAATAAACTATTCCCAGAACTATAGTTAGGAGGGGAATAAAACCAATGTGAAATCACACAGGAAGTAAGGAAGTAAGTTTCTAAAGAACTGTAGCCAACAGGATATTGGTTACTGATAGTGTGTTCAGTTATTTAGATAAATAATGTGTGAGGTTTGTTTTTTAGTAAGCATAAACCGTTTTGCAAAGGAAAGACTTTTTTTCATTTAAGATTTACTTTTTGGGATGATTTATTTTGCTGCAACTTATTTTGAAAACACAAAATTCTGATTTCAAGTTTTGCCAAAAGAACGTTCTCCCAGAGAAACTGTTCTCTTTCATGTGGAAGCCACATGAAAAAATCTCTTTGGAAATATGTATGGAGAAAGTAGTTTCTAGAGTGGTTTCTAAGGCTTACTTTGTGAATTTTTGCAAGGTGCTTTGAGATCTCAACACTGCAATATTTGTTTTTTGCAGACTGAAGTTTTTTGCATAACTGGAATAGAATTCTGTGCAAGGCATATGCACCTCATAAGAGGTGACTATAGTGAGAATGTGAACAGGAGGAAGCCTGACCAGAGTACGGGATAAATCCTGCTGCCTTTGAAGCATACAGATCTACTAAAATATAAATGATACATGTAGCCTTACAAAGGAAACCAAATCAAATTCAATGCCTGAGTGACATCTGTCAGAGATAGGTTGGAATCAGTGGATATCGCCTTTCCCAGTTCCTTCTCTGTGAGTGATCTTGGATTTTCTTTGTCATTTTAAAAATCTCAAGGAGAGTGCTTTGGATGTGATCTCTTTATACCCTCTATCTTCCATTTTAAGTATGACCAGGATTAACATAACAAATGCAAACTAAGTCCAGGCTATTGCATTTACCAACACTGAATTTTTATGAAGATAGGGTAGCTTTTTAATAATCCTCCCTAGCTTTTATTTGCCTTCCTTTTTAATATTTCAATGAAAAAAAAAATTTGTTACCATTTGTTACTTTGCAATTTATTTTTGTAAAAGTCTGTTTGTGTTGCTTTTGGCCAGAGAGTTACTGTAACTTGCTCCAAATTGCCGTCCTCCTGGAGCAATACATGGAAATGTGTTGCTATTGTGTTAGTACCAAACTATTTCATATCTAGAAGACTGAAATCACAGGGACAAATGCAATATTTTTCTTTGCTCGATTTCTATCTAATGAGCTCTGCTGTTGGGCAATTGGAGATCTTAATTCTAGCCCTCTTCTTGCTAGTTCCTATGTGACTGAGTGCATGAATTCTTAATATTCCCATTTCCCCATCTGTAAAATGGGAATTTTTATACTTTCCAGCTCTATAAAATTTATAATGCAATTAATAGGATATTGACAGAGCAGTCTGAGACCTCAGGTGGTAGGCACTATATGTAAACATTTTGACAGTTTTATTATTTCTTCTAGGTTAAAAATAGAAAGGTTTAGGAATCGCATTTGGAAAAAGGCTATGAGAATTTGCGTGGCTGTTGCCAATAGAAGTATTTTGACCATCTCTCTTACTATTTAAAAAAAAAAAAGTCTCTCATCTTGACATGCATCTATTTAAAATATAGTCCCCATTCACATAGTCTTTTCAGCAAGCTCCTTGTATTAATAGGAAAGCCATTATTTCTTGCAGAAAAGAAATAAAAGGAAAAGTGAATAATTTTGTGGGGTTTAGACCTAATATTCCTGTAATATTGACCTATTAAAGTTCAGTACGATACATTACATTAGTTGGGAATAGCACTGGCTAACCCAAAGGATCAGAACTAAGAATAATGTTTCTCACTATTCTTTTCAGCTGACCTTTTGCTTAGCTGTGAGCTAAGGTCATTTTCACTCTTGGCTGGGCTTCCTTGACAGCTAAGATGACTTCTTTATGAAGATACTGAGATAAACTAGGGTCGTGCATTCATTCACATTGCTAAAACCACTTCATCAAATACTGCTTCTATATAAAATACTCCTGATCTAATCAAGAAAACATCAAAATCCTGCAGAGTACCCTTGTTAATCCTGTCACTTACTACCTAGACCATTTTTTAAGATGATTTAATTAGCAAAGTAAAAGAACTTAGTATTCTTTCAGCATTATTCACGCAAGTTAAAATGTATATTTTGGTTTAAGATAGAAAATAGTAGAAAATACATGCAAATGTAGCACTGACATTTAAAAGCAAAGCTATATCCTTCAGTCAGACATGGTCTGATTTTTCTGCCAGTATCACTAGAACCCCAAAGCCACAGTAAGAGGTCTACCTTTGCTAATTTTCAACCAGAGACAGGGTGAAAAAGAACTGGTACTGGAAAGAGCCATGCACAACAAAAACGTGGTTACGTCTTTAGTTTTTCCAGAACCAAAATGGCTTTCCAATATCAAGAACTCTAAATAGAGAGAAAAGGAAAAAGGTAGAGGAGATAAATACTTGCCAAAAAAAAGAAAAAGTGCAGGTGTTGTATGCTCTATGCATATATGCTAACCCATAAAATTTGGGTTAGTGAAGGAAACCCAAAAATAGCAACATGAACCTGTGATGTAACTCTAGTTTAACCCTAGAAGCAATTCCTCCTATTCAATAAAGTGTAGACTTACTGGAGCTAATTGTCAGCGTATTCTTTATTACTACTTCATAGTTATAATATCAGAGTGCTCCTAAGGTATAATTAAAGATTTACCTAGATTTATGAGACTTTATCATCACAACAGGGTTAAAGAATGCCGGTGAGACCCATTGTGCGAGGGTTTTGCTCAGCAGTTTCCACAGCAGTAAGGGCATTGCAGAATTACTTCAGTGCTTTAGAAAAGCTTGACTGTTTGGCACTAATGTAAGGGGCATTATTAGAAAGGGGATGGTATGCATTTGTTAGGCCAACTGTGGTCCTTCTTACCTTTTCTGAAAAGGCGAAAAGGAAAAAAGGAAAAAAAAGAAAAGGAATGAGAAGCCAAAAGAACGGGATAGATGTACTCTGAAGAGTGAAATTAAATAGGAAATGATAGTTATCATTCATAACAACAACAATAATGATATGCTGGAAAGTTGTCGGTGTCCACGTAGCCCTCTGTATTTCCCTAATACAGATATCCTTGGTAATAGATCAGTGCTTTTCCACCTGAATTTTACACAGCCCACACTTTTAAATGTTAACTAAACAGTGCTGAATGTTGTAGGCTTCCAGATGTTGCCATATTTATTACATAACCGATCATTTAGCGTGTATTTAGCAAGCATAGATGATAGGATGAGCCTGGAAATCCTGGAAGGGATAGAAACAATCTGTAGTGGTATTTTAAAACATTACGGTACCTCACCTTCCAGTTTACTATTATAGGATCAAGTTGCAAAAGCCAAACCTGACTTTGATTAGTACTTTCTTCTTCAAAGGGTTTCTCTGACTTAAACAGGACAGGCTGAGTGGTCAGAAACTACTGTTAAGGGTTCACAATTTGCCTTTCTCTTTGCTGCATTTAAGCATACCAAAAAATGATAAGGCATTAGAATAGAAACGTGATTCCTATATTAATGACAAATTCTTAGATGATGAATTGTGTACGAACTTACCTATGCTTTCATACATAGATCTTGTTAGAAATTACTCACCTCTCCTATATTCACAGAGTCTGTGTCGCTGTGGTAGTTTATAGAGGGCAAAGGATGAAATTTGTACCCGAGTTAAATATAATACTCAATTCTGCACATGGCCTGGAAACACTAATTGGTTATCTTGCCCTCTAATATTAGTCTTTTGCAGTGTGAATCTTTGATCCTTTGGGCAAACATTTCGGTTTCTGTTTGCTAAGGAAAGGTTTCATTCTGTGCATACAGTATATGGGTGCCTACTTCTTATCACACTCACTGCGACAGTGTAGAAAAGCTAATATTCCTTGTACATAAATTGCTTCTCTTACTGCAACTTTCACATCCTCTTCCTTCCTTCTTTGCAAATTCAGAGTTGAAGCTGTAATAGAAATTTAAGTCATGTGAAAAGGATCCAAGGTAGAAAAAGAGTATCTTCTGAGGGATGGATTGCCATTTTGAAGAAGTGAAATAAGGGAAGTCAGAAGAGTGTAGGAAACAATAAGATTATGTTATTTGGCACTACTTTCCTGTAAACAATTTACCTTTAAAACTGCTTTAAGTAAAGAACCCGTAGGACTTTGAGCACATAACAGGCCATTGCAGTTTCTTATGCAAACACTCGACTTTTAGAAAACGCTGTAATTTTAAGCTACTCATTCAAGCTATACTTTGCTGGTGTTGGCTGGTACATACCTGATTTCACATTTTCTTTAGCTCCCTGATCATGTAATACTTTCTTTTTTTTTTCTGTGGGATTTCCCCCTGTCCCCCCATCCTCTCCTTCCAGAGCACAGGATGAACTGTTTTCTGGAAATAAACTAAGGCACAGTATCAGGTAATTATCTGCAAGTTCCTTGTCTTAGTAGCTCTAGCAGTTGAAAGTTAACAATAACGCTAGTTGCTGCAAGAAGAGAAAAGACTAAAAGGCTAAACCATGAGAATAAATAATATGCAAGAAAATTCAATCACAAATCCGGCTGCTCAGCATTGGATGTATAGGGCCTGAACAGCAGACTTCCTAAGCTCTTACAGTGGTGGATAAAGGCAACCAGGCAGTAATTACATATGTGGATCTGGGAGCTGGAGCATGTGACCAGGAGAGAAGAGGCTTTAACTTATGACCCAGACTTACTCGGGGACTCTGCTGCCTGTAAAATGGGAAAAATAGTATTGTCCGTCTCCCTGTGGAGAGACATCATCAGTAATTTTGGGGCATGCATATACTCTGGTAGTAGATGTCAAAGCAATTCAGCATTCCTTGCAGCAAATGCATCAGAGGCAGAAACCCAAATGGAGAGCTGAAAAGGTATTCTTGGAATAGCTGCTTCCTTCCCTGAGTTGCGGTGCCCCCCCTATATACTGCATGATGCAGGGCTTGTGTGGAGAAAAGTAATAATATAATTGAAGACAGTTTATGCTACACTTAAGTAGAAAGCAGATTTGAAGTCATATGGACCACCTAATTTTAGTATTCCCTATCTTGTAAGTGCTTAACTTTTATAAAATAAATCATAATCTCTCAATAGTCTTAATGTAATTTCCTGGGAATTTTTTTTTTTCAGATGAAGGAAATGAAAAAAATCTATTTTGTGCAGTCTTAACAGCTCCCATCAGGCATGTGATTTGACTCTGATTCCTCGGGACAGATTTAAACTATTTGAATGACATGACTTTTTAAGTTACTGGCAGCAGGAAAAGGTTCTTGTCTTGGAAAGGGTGGGCTGTTGCAGCTATGCACTGAGCCAGGGAACCCAGACCAGATTGTGTATGCAAGCTCATGCTCTCTTGGCTGCACGTGCATCCTAACGCGGGAGGAAACTCTTCTGTTGTGTGGTGACACAGAGGTGGAGGATGTGTGAGAGTCCTATTAAATAAAGGCTTTGCTCCCCCGCAGGACATGTGTGTACTACTGCTGTGTTGGCTGCAGGGTGACTCGGCCTTTTAAAACGTTCATTTTCAATCAGTACTTGGGAATTCTGTAAAAACCCAGCAGACAGTCTGAGAGCAGAAAGGAAACTGTATTTGTGGGATGGAAGGAGTTAAGGGTAAGCTGCAACCATTTCTTTCCCCCTGCACTAAAGAAATAGTGGAAGAACTTCCTTAGCTCCAGCAATTTCCTCATGTCATACTTTGAAAGCTGGATGGAAACAAGAGGTTTGTAAGAATTTCTCAAATGTAAGGGCAAAAGAGTCTTTTAAAATGAAAGGTAGAAACCGAAGGGGAGTTCCTAGCTGCCTCTAATAGAAAAATCCATGTCTGTGTCTTAGGAAGAAGGCTGCATTTTTAGAACTTAAACACAAACCAGTAAGTTGTTCTCTTATTTGTATTAGCATGGTTTTTTCAAGCTTTTAAAAGTGTGCTAAGAAGATAGCTAAATCCCTAAGATATTCATTCTTACACAATAACAGCTTTGACCCTGTATTACTCAGGAAGCAGAAGGCAGAAAGGCTTAGACTTTTAAAGGTATCCTGGTCCATAGTTTGCACTGACTTTATAGATGGTAAGATTTCAATAGGAATTATAAATCTGTATACTTTGACTCCTGTATACTTTCTGTGTACTGTGACTCCTGCAATGTAAACTCCTGCTTGCAAGGTGCTATTTAGTGATAGGGAATCCTTTAAGAGGAAAATCTGTGAGAACAAGGCCTGGGAAGGTTATTTAATCCTTTTTTTTCAATAGCATTGTGTTGGGCAACTTGAAGCCTTTGGGCTTGCTATAGACCCTGATTTTGTTTCTTGTGCCCTGTATTGTCATATTCCTCTTTTCATGTTAGTACGGGTTGGCACTGGGATATGTGTTGGTGTGGCCTGCCAAATGCTTTGGGAAGGTCTATTTTGCTCTCAGCAAGTAAAAGGTTCCTCAGTCCTGATATAATCACTTGAAATCCATATGAGAAGTACCTTTTAATGCTTACAAGTATTCTCTCAGCAATAACATGCCTTAAAGAAGAGGTATACATCAAAACTTAAGCCTTGTCATTTCTTTGAGCAAACAGAACTCAACAAGGACAGCTCTCCGAAAGGGTACAATGACTTCTATCAAGGAACACATTTGTCCATTAACACTCTTCTTTTTGCAGTATAATCAAGCTAAACTAAAACTGGTTATCTTTTAGCCTAGTTTCCTATGGAAACAAAACATATGCAGTCACACAGCCTATTTGGTTTTGTAAGTCCCTCCCATGCATAAATTTCTTTGAAACTGGGGTTCGAAAATTAACAGATGGATACTGCTTTTAGGATATTCATTTCCTATGAGCTCCAGGCAATCAAACAGGTAGAGGAAGAGTCTAATAGTCCTCACCCGAGAGGAAAAGTTCAGATGGTGTTCATAACTTATTAGACAGCAGAGCATTTACACTGCAGGGAGCCCTTCTAAATATCCCAGAAGAGGAAAAGCCTTGGATGGACCTTGCATCTCCATAGATTTCATAGTTAAGACTCCAAGACACAAATCTACTGGAGACAATGTTCTGGAACTACTTGTTTGCTTTGAATTGTGAAATTATGGTTTTCCATGAACTGCCCAGTGAGTGCTGCTGGAAAAATAGTTGACGTTATATGTTTCTGTGTGTGTGTTTCATAATGATGTGATATTCTTCTCTCTCTGATGTCTAAATCATCATTTTCCCAAGCGGGAAAGGTTTTTTTCAGAAGTTACCTGCTACAGCAGGTGTTTCCAGGAAGGGATCCTAAGAAAAGAAAGGTGTTTTTGAAGCAGAGGGCTGAATTGCTAGCGAAGTGCTGTTTCAGCCACCTGCTAGCTGTTACAAACTGGCTCCCAGGGTTCTTGGATTCAGAGATGCAGCATGCTTCCTTGTGGTCCGTTTGCACCACCAAGGGGAATTCAGCCTTTGAAGAAAAACCTCTTCTCTGACAGCTCATGAGTGAGAGTGGCAGACAGGAAAGGGCAGTTGAAGACAGTTCGGGTCTTTCAAAAATAGCCTTTGCGATGAGGACACAGTGTAGGAGGTAGAAGTGGCTACCAAAAACTGGAATGTAAGTATAAGGGTGAGGAGAGGTCACCGAGGTGACTTAAAGAGAACATGGCCTGGACAGAGCAGGGAGGCGGGAAACAATTTTTAGCAACTATATATGTAAATGTTTGTAATAATTAAAACTCTACTATCATCCACAGTAGTAACAGTAAAACATGAGGGCTTAGGCAAGCAGGACTAACCTACTGCTGAAATACTCCATTCCTTAAATGCTGATAAGTGTTTTTAATTCTGTTCTAGCCAGGTTAGTTATAAGCTTGGTGATATCCAGCTGTAGAGGAACACGTGGCCAGTCCTGTCATCTCTCACCTTAATGAGCACTGAAAGCGAATAACTAGAAATTCTACTCAGTGCTCAGCATAGCAGTTCATTATATAAGTTCTACATATAGTTAAATTAGTAGCTTAGTTGACAAGAAGGTGACATAGCTCAACTTATTTTTTAAATTGCTTAGCTTTATCACTCTATTGAACAGATTGTTCAAGTATTTATAGAATACTGTGCTACAGCCAATGTGATCTGCAATTAAGGCAAAAATGGTCAAGTAAAATGACATGATCAAGCAGTTTAAAATTACTTGACCTCTGATTGCCATCAAACAACCAGAGATTGAGGCTTGAACCACAAAATTGCCTTTTTTAATTCTTTAAGGAAATTGGGTGCTGGGACCGAAATGTGTTTTGACTGAAACTTTAGAAAGAAAAGAAAAAAAGAAAAAAGCAAGCTATGTTATAAGACCAAGAACTTAGTTACTCTCCATTGTGGTTTATTAGCATGTTGTTGAGTTTCAGTGTGATGACCTTTTGGTAAAAGCTATAAACCTTAGAGGAATTACAGTTGCTTAAGTCCTAAGCCAAGGATCTTGCCACCCTGAAGGTGTCATGTTCCTGAAATATATAGAGTTTAAATTTTGGTTTAAAAGGACAAAGGGATTTAAATTCATGGGAAACAGTCCAATTGAAAGTTCTAGGACTTTGACTCTAGGACTTTTGGCTTCCAAGACTTTGACTCCAATCCTGAAAGAATGGGGAAGTTGTATCTTCACCTGTCCAGCCCTGATTCAGAGAGCATGATTCCAGCAAAAAAAAAAAAAAAAACCCCAAACATTTTAAGAATTGGAAATTTTTTTAGCACAAAAATATTTGTGTATTTGCATTTTATGTGGAGTTTAACAATCTCTTGTTTTTGGAACCATAGCTGAAAAGAGAAGTATGAAATAAATGAATCATAAGGAAGAAGGCTCAGGTTCAGCCATCCTCTTCTAAAATACTTTAAAATCATGACTATAACTTCTAAAGTGACATTTCTCTTGCAAGAAACTTGTTTAAATCCACAGTGTGGTGTGGTTTTTTTTTTTTCCCCAACTTCCCTTTCACAAAGATGCATTATTTGGAAAAGGAATTCTTAATTAACAGTTATTTAATTTACTCTGGTGGACAATTGTGTGGAGAGGAGTCTTGGCCATCAGCACCTTTGGTGAATTCCTGTTGGTTCTAGGAGGGAGAGCTGGGAAAGAGAAACAGAGACAGAGACCAAAAATTTAGGGGTTAAAGAATGCATGTTCAGAGGAACCTTTGAACAGCAAAAATAGAAAAATCTTCCCAGAAAGAACCTCAACCAAGAAGTGAGTTAGTTCCCACTGATAAAATTTTGGGCTAGAGAGCTCTTGGCTGGTGTGGTTTTCTATCACAGGAATCAGCTGACCTGTGTGGTTGGGATGCTCCCACCCTCTTCTAGCGCAACCGCCAAAACTCAGTAGTGTCTATACTCTGCTCTCACTTACACCAATGGTGAAAATTCCTATGATTTAGAAAACAGCATTGTATGTTTTTGTTGCTAAGCTGCTCAAATGTTCCCTCAGTTTGAGAAACACCTGGGCATTATTGCCCAAGACTTGATTTAAAGAATTAGCAATACATAATTTTTGCAGATTGAAAGAAATTTTGGCTGTTTCAAATGAGCTTGTTCTACAAACTGCATTGCTTTAATTCACTTGGAGTTTCTTCAGGCTTTTTGGAGCAGTTGCCAGTGTTTAGGTTAAAAGTTCTTGAAAAAGAAGTCCAGTACTGTTAGCACTTCCCTCTAACACAGTAGACTATGTCTTGTTTCCCAATAACTACAGATCCTTATGCTGCCAGGAAATATTTAGTGTGGATTTTGTAATAGGAGTCCACTGGAGATGGGAAACAAAGATACAGGAGTATCTGACATCAGTCTTGGCCAGAGCATCCAGTTCTGTTTTTAACTGCACTGGGCTGTTGCTGGTTAGAGCAAAATCCATCAGCGCAAAATTATATGCTACGCAGTAGGATGTAAAGTGCTCATCTGGACAGTGCGGATGCGTGATTCTTGCTACCATATTCCAGATGCATCCTTAGCTAACATCCCCATGCTTGTCTCAAGGCCTTGGCTTGCTCTTCTTTCTAGTGGTATTTTGAGGACTACTGGTGGAAATAGATCTTTCCTTGCATCTCCCTCAGGAAGACAAGGAAGAAGGGGCATCACACACATTCTTCTCTACTTCTCACAGCAGAATAACTGATTTTATTATCGGGTGTCTTGGATTACTGCTGAAGCTAATAGCACTGCATGAATCCCCTGCAGCTCTCCTCAGTGATTACTCCTGCCTGGCATCCAAGGGTCTTTGAAAGGCTTTTTGTGCTGCTTTTTGACAGGGGAAATTTGTGAGAGGGAGAACTTTCTGCTGCCAAGGGGTGGCAGGGCAAATTTAGCTTAGCAGCTCACCTTAATTGAGTCTGCTGGTGCCTGCCATGCACTAAAACTTCAAATTTGATCTGGTCAGCATGGCTATGCGCTCCATAGGTGGTTTGAAGTTGGATTTATCCTGCCATGGGAACTGTCTCCACCAATGAAAGGAACAGCCTGTGAGCCTAGTGGTCTCTGACAGCCTGGAACTCGAAATGGAAATGGGTGTGCTGGCAACGGGCAAGCAGCTGAATCCTTAGAGCAGCTAATTCTACTTCTGCTGCCTCTCTTTTCTCCACATAGTCATTTTGTTGGCCATGCACAAATCTACATAGGGAGTAGAAAGCGATATAGGTCTTCTCCACTCCCCCCTCCTCCCCATTTATTTTTGTTTGACCTAGTAAGCCACCCTCCCCCTCTTTTATTTTTGTGGCCAGTCAACTTTGTAAAGCCAGCTATCCTGACTCGCTGTACAAGCAAGATAAAAATTTTAGACGTGGAAGTTCAATGCTGCGATGTGATTTAACTGTACCTGTCTAAACCTCCTAAGCTTGACATGTCAGTATCAGAATATGACATGTCCTCATCAGAATGATGTGTGAAGCCTGGGGCACTTCAGGAGTGCTGTTTAACCACAGTAGAACATTTAGTCTCAAAATGCTGGTTTAATTTTTTAGTTTTCAGCACCCCTGGTCTAGTCCAAGACCAGCATGTAGCTGTTTACTAAATAGGTAATGGTGAAGAATCCAGTCCACAAGACAGTGGGATTGGTGTATGGATATTTTAAATGAGGTAGGAAGGAGCCCCAAGAAAGATAGATTTTGTACATGTTCACCCATTCTCTGGATGGTCAGGATTGATGGGCAAGTGATAGTGTGCATTCACACTCCGTTTGCTTGTCAGTCCCATCTGGGAAGGTCTGGAAGTCTGAACCTAACAACCAGTGTTCTTTAATGTCTTTTTTTTTCTTTTTACCACTTCTTTTCAAGCAGGGGAAAAAAATCTGGTTTTCCCTTGTTTTCATCTATGTGACAGCAATCCTAAGCCATTCCAGTGGTATAGGGCTAGCATGCTAGGCACTATAGCCTAGGAATACCCTCTCTTTAGATGTCCAGTCTTGCTGGAAATAGTGTCACATAGGAACTGCAGAAATTAGTCCGATATCAGGTGATTTTTTCAGCCAAATTTTATTGCCCAAAGACAAGATATTTCATTTCTGAGCCCATTTGTCCTTCACTTAACCCTAAACATTTTTAAGACCTTTCTGCAAGACTTGAAGGCCAATCTCATGCCAAAGAAGGGGGTATTTTCATTTGCTTCTGTTGTCCCCTAAGGTCTCCTTCATTAACTTCAGCTGCCTCAGAAGAGGGTGGGAGAATTGCTTTTGTGTTGGGGCTAGAAAATGATAATTTTTCAAGACTGTTTTAAAACATCAGATGGGAACAGAAGTTCACAAAAAGTATTTCTGCTTTTTTTTTTTTTAACAAACTGTTTCATAGCATATGCACCACTTAATATGGCATATGTTAACTTCAGTGTTTTAATTGATTAGCAAAGTAAATAGATGTATATAATGGGAATAATCTGTCAGTAGCATCATGAGGCTCCAGCAAGGTGCATTCTTTCTTAACTTATGGTAGTTTGGGGTTTTTTGTTGTCTGTGATTTAAAAGAAATTTGATACATTATCTACTGTATGTTTTGCTTTCACCCCTGCAAGCTGTACTGTCTGGCAGCATGCAAATGAGAGGTGGCTTTACATATGGGGGGGGAAAGAAAGAAAGGGATTAGGTGGACTACTAAATACACAGTGTGGAATATTGTCAATGTTCCCTAATGAGCAAGAAGAAAATAGACTGTAATTAATAACTCAAAAAGTTCCAGTCAACTGGGTTAGATTGCAAAAGGCATGGGATGGGGAGGAGCAGTCCCCAAGCTTATGTGTCTGTGAAGCAGAGTTTGGATTTGTATCAATCTTTGCATATATATTAGCCCTTGTTTTTCCAAGTAAGAGAAGCAAACTCTTTACTGTCTATTAAAGAAAAATGTGAAGAAAATTCCGTTAAGGGGCATGTTGCAAAAGCTGACTTCTCTTCCACGAGCTTTCCTACAGGCTGTCAGCTGCTTCTTTGTCTTAGCAGAGATTTTGGGTAGGCTTGTGGGGAGTGAAGGTACCAAAGCACTAAGGTTAAAGCAAGGATTGAGAACTGTTACTTGCCCACTTGTATAAGCTTAATTTCAGTTTATTAAATGTCTTTGTCTCATGAACTATTGGGTAGTAAAAAACAGGCTGTAGCACAAGAATGTCTCTCGTACTTGAATTGCTCCTATTAACATTCCTATTAACTCTAACTTCATACTGAATTTTGTAAGTTCATTGGGTTTGAATGATTTGCTTTACTGTGGGGTTTGCTTTACTGTAACTCTGATTTTCATTAGAAAAATTCAGCTCAGACAGCAATGTCAAATGCTCCATTCCATCTCTAAGCAATCCCATTTCTGTAGGCAAGCTTGCGGACTTTGAGACGCTCTGCAGGTGGGCCTCTCAAATCTGGGCATAACTCTTAAAACACAACTGTTATTCTTAGTTACTGCTCTACGGACAGCTTTCCTGAGAGACACAGTCTAAACAGCTTCCCTAGAATCAATCATTCTATCTAAAGTATTGCAAAAACATCTATGACAGCCTTAGATTATTTTAGATGCAGTAGATAAGCACAGTTGTTTTTTAACTTGTACATGGGATGTAGTTTTTTCCACAGTTTTGATAACCTTCATGCACATAGCAGTTAACAGCTGAAAAACATTTTTTTCATTAAAGCGTATCAGCAAAATACAAAAGCGTACATCCAGTAGGACAAAGGCTTTGGGGACCAGGACTTCTTGTTGCTACTCTCTGCATGAAGCTGACCTTGTCTGTATTCTATAATGGAAGTTACTTCATCATCCAGCCTTGGGCCTCTCCTGAGCAAATACTGTCAATCACACTGAATTGTGCCAAAAGGCATACCAGCCATGTCATGCAGATGACTGTCCACTGTGGACTCAAATGAGACCACCAACCCTTAACCCTAACAGAACTGAGAATTTGTTTTGTTTCAAAGTAGAGACAAGTACATAGGTCTACAGGGTGCTTTTGTTTTTACATTAGCTGTTGGTAGGTTTTCTAGGGATTACATACACTACTAAAAACAAAGGAAAAAAAGAAGGTGTTATTGGTTCTCTACATACTGTGCAAAACCCAGTCACATTCAACACTTGATATTTAGCTGACATGTAATGTAAGCTTTAAAGAAATTGCCTGTTAATTTTGCTTGATTATTTTGACTTTATATGTAGTTTCATTTTGCATATTTTGTTTAAAAATATGGGGAATACTTGTTATAAAAGTATGATATCCCGAAGATACAAAACTCTTCAAAGTTAAAGTTGCATTGTAGCTAATGTCCCCAGTTTAATGTGGAAAGTTTGCAAAGATCTTACTGCATAATGTTTTAGTATTTCGTTAATTTTTGCAGCAATTGTTCAGACTCAAATTGCCATTTTAACGTTTTCCCTTAACTACCTTCATCAGCCACAGATCATAGGACACTGAGAATCCTGGCTAACAAAGCTAGGAAAAAAGTATTTAGCAGACAATGACCGTAAGCAAATTTCAAAGACCCAGGCCAATTACAAATCATATTCTCCCTCATTCAAAATCAAGGCAGTATTTTACCTCTACCAGGGCCTTTCTGAGCCTCCATTAGCATTCCAGATTTGCTGCAGCAAAAGGCTCGTTTGTCCCCACAGGAAAAATACAGATTGATTTCTCAAAGTATGGTCCATTATCTTCCTTGTGCCCTCAAAGCCACATTTGGACTACAATCAGTGACGTCTGCTGAGCTAGCTGAGCATTAGTCCTGATGGTCATTTGACCATTAATCCTTTAGTTGTTGTATGGTATAAACATTAGGTTAGCTCATCACTAGGAATCATCATTAGCCTGTGCATCATCTGACCTGGCCTGCTGAAGGATTTCATGTCCTTCGCCATTGTATCTTAGCACTGTTGCCAAATAGAAGGCCCTTCAATTTCAAAAGTTTCTACAAAAAAACATGGAGAAGATCTAAGCACAGATGTTTTTAAGGCAAAGTTGTACTCCTTAAGTTCCAGAGAAGCCTCAGTCCTTATCCTGAGGTATAATTTTGTATGATGATTTTCCTGGTCAAAATTGGGTTCACCTTACTGCAGTGAAATGTAAAATATAAATGACTATTTTAAGAAAGTCATAACAGAAATGTTGAAAAAACTTCCTATATTGTTCTTGTCAGGATGGCTTAGAAGTGTTTCTCATCAGAATCTCCGGCTCCTTTCAAAAGCTACGTTTCATAAAACTCTTCTTTTTCAGTGTACCAGTTATGAGAATGGAAGTTCAATGATATGGCAAAAATGCCAAATGCAACATAGAGCAGCGATGCCTCCATAGAACGGTGTCAGCATACGCTGGTGAAGATGTCAATTTATTGCAACATCGTAACAGCTAATAAATCCTATGCATTTCGATAGTTTCTCAACTCGTGAATGTTTTTCCATTTTTTGTATGTCACACCTGAGTCCCTTTTCTAAAAGACTTTTCCTGTGCAGAACTACTAGATTTCTCTATTGAAAGATTTCAGTGTAATTAAACTGATTGCTGAAAAAGACATCATTCTTCTTTTAATAAGGCAATTTACATATTCAATAACTTTAAACTTGCTTGCTGAAAGACAGTTTGAAAGTTTATTTGTATGTTCTTTCACTCAAATGTTTTGAGATTCTCTCATCTTGTTTCTATTAACATGCCAATAAGTTAAATCAAAATATAAGGCAGTTTCTGTATTTTTCTTATTTAGCAGATATATTATAGTGAAGGCCTTGATTTGAACTTCAGGAACTTAAAGGTATTTTGTCATTGATTTCGATGGCTTTTGGCCCTAGGAAAGCATAATGTGCTTTCAGCAATCTAAATAGAGTGAATGTACAACAAGAGCGATCAAGACAGTGTAATTTAATACTTGGTAGGAGTAAACAATACTCAAAGCAACATTATATTTTAATAATCACCGAAGATCCATTTTGGACTCATACCTCAAGTTTGATTTTAAAACACAGACTTTAACTTGATTTCTTGTAAATATGTTTTATTAAATGCCAACAGGTACACTTCCTGTCACCAATATACCTTGACTTCTAGTTGTAGGCAAAGATATGCAGTAGTACTGTAATAGCATATCTTTTTATCTTTTTATGCCAGTTCTGCAGATCTTCTGATCATTCTTGTGGTTATTATGCACAATTTAGTTCGTCCTTGGTTTGCAAAAGAGCCACAAAAAGAGATTGATTTTTACAGATGTTTGCTATTCAATATTGGTTGATAAATGTTTTAGATGTGGTGTAGAGCTCATAAATAAGGGTTTACATTCCATAGACCAAAACTTCTTAACAGAAAACTTTTATTAGCTCATATGTACCACAACTGCTGGTAGGTGTACTGCTATTGGTAACTTCCTATATATGTGTTGATCACTGAGATCAAGTTACAGTTTCTGGTTCCATAGTTCCTTGAGTAAAGACTTACATGCAGGAGGAAGGTCTGTGTAAGCTATTTGCTTGTCACAGGAGATTGAACTTTACTACAAATACATTTTCTCATGCATATGGATGGCTTGCAGGAGAACTGACATGGGTATGGCTTTTGATTTTCATTTTGCGCATTCCTGTTAGTTTCATCCTGTTGTATAGAAGTAACAGAAGGCTCGTGCTTCAGCTCATGAAATTAAAAGAGATTTAAGTGGAGTAAAGGCTTCTTCATAGCCCTTGGCTAAGTGACCACCTAGAAATGCTTCCTAAACGCAAGATGAAATCATATGAAATCAGTCATGTGAAATCTTCCTTCAGTGAAAACATATCAGGTTAAAAGTCAGATACTAATAAATTTTAACAGAAAATGGATAAGAGAGGTTATATCCGAGGAACTGAATGACCATGGAGTCACTTGCCGTTTTTAAAGTTCTTGCAATGAAATGAGAGGACAAAAATGATAGTTATAGAATTCCATTTTCCTCCCTATTTTACTTGCCTGACCCCTAGTTAGCTATGTCTTCATTAAAAGAACAAAACTCAGAATTTCACACCCATTTAACACCAAGTTAAGTATCACTTAACCCCTTGGTACTGACCAAATGCATCCCCATTAAGCAGAGTTTTTGTTAGTACCATCCCAATTAAACAGCAGTCACAGCTATTCACTAACATTATACCAAATTAGTTTCCTGGGAGGTATCTTAATAAAGCAACCATCCCAATTAAGCCTGTCCTCATTAGATGGAGGATACAGTATTACTATTTTATTGTAATTGAAGAAAGGCTCATGGTCCCATTTCATATAGTTTAGCTACAGAATTATTAATAAACAACAGTCCCAACTAATATATTAGTGCTGACTCAGAATACAATAACATTGACCTATTAAATATGGCATTTGCCTGTAATCAGTGGCTTCTTGCTGTAGTTTTCTGAGCCACTGGAAAACAGAAGGATTTTGTCTTCTTGTGATGTCCTTGTTCTTCTTTGTTGACATCATCACATTTAGTCTGCACAAAAGAAGTGTTGAAAAACATAGAAATTGCTGACTTAGGCTCCTTGGAGCTTTTGGAGGTGATGACTGTGATAAGCTGGAAATCTTTTGAGCTTATGGTGTTTGCAGTTTCTCAAATGTAATTCAGATACTTTGCTAGCTCTAATTTTTAGCTTTAGCTCCAGTTGTTTTCTAATACAATCCTGAAAGGGTGAATTTGGACAATCTCATCTTGGCCATTTTGAGCACATATGCTAGAACTAAGTCTTTTTGGCTCAGCTGTAGCTTGACTCTAATGAAAATGACAGATAATGCAGAGCGCTGTGTGCCTGCCAAAAAAGAGGATATTTCCCATGAGATAGCACCTGGTGATGCAGAAATAGACACTATAGATTTGTGATTGGCTGGTACTTACCAGTATTCATATCTAGTCAGTATTATCAACCACACAAGATCACATCTTGGATAATAACAGCAACAATGGCATGCATAAAAAATTACTGCAGCAAAAAAGGGAAAAAAATAGATCAATTATGTCAATTATATGGTAGCACTTTTTTTCCCCTCACAGTTTCAACACTGAGAAAAGGTGGCATCTATCTCTGATCTAATTATTCACATGCTTATTCGTTTTTTTCTTTCACTTTTCTCTTTTTTACACATATAAAGGATCTTCCCTTTAAAAAAACTGTGTAGAATCAAACGTGCATACATTCTGTATGTGACTTACATTTTAGCAGCTGAATAGTTGGCTACTTGAAAATAAAGCATAAAAAGATTCTTGTGTTGGCTTTCTCTAAAGGGATATATATTGAGATGACCTTACCTGAAAGCAAAAATGCCATCAGCCAGAAAACTGCCATAAATTAAACTGCTATTTAAGCCCCGATTCTAGTAAAAGGGTCCAAATTTCCAAGGTGCCCCTAATGGGTCTCTGTTCGACGATAATGGAGCTTTTCTCTGACGGAGTACATTCACGAAAAAAAAAATCACAAACACAATGTCAAAGGAAAAATCAGCCTCCTTTTATTAGGAGCTGTTGTATACAAACTCCAGCCGGTTAGGGAAACTACAGCTCTGCTGAATTTAGCTTACCTAAGGTGAGATAATGAACAAGGTGCTTCTGAAAAAGAAATACAAAATCATTAAGCAGATCCGTAAATTTTATAATGAATCATTTCAATTAGATTCAGGCAGCAGCAGATGTTAACTCATTTTGGCACGCCCAAGCTTTGAGGTTCTTAGGCTGAATTTTTTTTTTTTTTTGGTGGAAACTTGATGAATCTCACATTTAGAACTGTGCATGAAAAAAATGTGTTATGTAAAAACAGAGCAAATGGGCCCTTCATTTGCTGATTAATGGGTCAAGCCTCTCTTCTTATACCACGAGGGGGTTTTAATGTGAGAAAGTGATAATAGGTTCACAGAGACAACAAGCTGGGGCTTAATGCTGCTGGTGAACCCAACAGTATTTCTGTGGTTTTTCCTGAGATTTCCTTACAGTAGTCCAGCTGTGCCATAGAGGAACAGGCATTCCCATACGTGACACAGTCTTCATGTGTTTGCAAGTGTGGTAAAACATTTGCTGTTTTCAATGGGTTTGTTGGGCAGTTGCTGGACAGTTGCCTTCATGTGATATGCTGAGAGGTTTTTTCTGTTAATATAAAAGAGGGATCACATGAAATGTCCACCTACATTTGCACAGTTTTTAACATTCATATTTTAAAAATCCTTGTATTAACCTAAACGGAGAGTGTGCCACTACATAGGATTTAATAGTCTTCTCTCATATCACTTTGCTTTGTGCCTAGACCACCTGAATGGTCTAAGCCCATCTGATTTCTGTCTTGCTCTCTCTTAACCTTGTCTGCTATCATGAAAAGAATAGTGTTTGGTTTGGAGTGAGCAGCTAAGCAGATGTCTCCGCGATGGCACTGTCTGCCTTTGTACTGGAAGGGAATTTCTGCTGGCTCATAGCGCTTCCCGAAAGAGCTGTCTCTTTAAGGAGTTATCTCATATTTTCAGAAATTGACTGTGAAAATTCTAAGTAATGGTGTGACATGATCACACTCACTTTCCGTAGTTAATCCTTCACTAGGGGTCAGGCGCTTTCCCTGCTCAATGAGTCATTTGATTGTCATCTACCTTGCACAAAAAAACTACGAAGCCCCAAGCACTGTCTGGTAAGGATGACAGGCAGTCACAGTGCTGAGCTCTGTGCAGGAATAACTGAGTTAGAAAAAAGCTGCTGGCACTGTAATAAAGCGTTTAATGGACAGACAGCCTCTTTTACCTTCCTTGGGGTAACACTAAATCCCTTTTTATTGTAGTTTGCACAGATGTTAGTGAGTTATCCATTTCTCTAATCATACTAGAAGTTGGCACATCCATCTTAAGTAAGAAGACCAGCCCACTCTGTTTTTGAGAGTCCTTTTTCTAATAAACTTGTGTCAGTTTCAGGTCAGTTTCACCAATACAAATAAAATTCAAACAAATAAAAAGTATATTGTCTCATGATGAGATGTATGTAATTATGTCCCTTAGGTCAGTTTAAATTTACAGAGGGAGTTACACTGTGTATAACCCTTACTGCAATCTAGATTTTCCTCCTGCTTTAAAAAATAAAACAAAACCACTGCAATATTTAGCCAATATATTGTAGTTATGTGGTATTCTCAGTTTTGGAGCTGAGTGTTCTATATGATTCATTTTACTTTGCAATTATTTGTATATAAATGCATCATTGTGTTCTGCGAACAATATCTCCCCTCCTCCCTCCGATAAATCTTTGTGAATGGAATCCACTTGTTTTGTTTATTTCCTCTACAAAGTGATGCTAACTGGCTCAGTAAATGCAGAATATTTATATTTGTTTCTATTCTTTTGCATGGTGCTAAAGCAATTGCATCCTCTTGTTGAAGACTTTATTTCCCTTCAAGTGGTTATTCCTAAATGCAACATTTTTATTAATGAAATGAAATAAAAGCTTTGGTCTGGGGCTGTGTGGGGAGAGAGAAAAACCCACAGCCTAGATCGTATGCGACAAGGTGCTACATGCTTCAACTTCTAGCATGCTTACAAAGGTCAGCTAAAGTTCAGGAAGGGATAAATGATTGCTACTTTGAGGGGGTCCGTGGTAAGCCTTGTTCTTTTTTGCACTGAGTTGATGGGTTCACAGCGGTAGCTGAATTTTGATAGATTGGCAGACACTGAAAGGAAATGCTAAATCTGCCACAGGGACTCTTAACTAACTTCATTTTCTAGGGGCAAAGGGTAAAAGACAAGGGGTACTGTTCAAGGGCAGGACATCATATGACCTGGTCAACAAAGCTACCAGTGTTGTTTGTTTGGATCCTTGCCTTGTTGTACCTGGCTTCTTAACAAAAGGCCTTACCAGCAGGGTGGGCTATCAAAATAAACATTAAAGGTTCAGGGGTTGATGCTAGTCCTTTGTGTATGTAAATTTACTGCTCTCTGGGGTCTCACTGTAAATGAGAAGGCCTGTCTCTGTTGTGTTTCCTGGTAAAATACTTTTAATAAATAAATCAAAGACTATGGAACATTAACTATTTCTCACCAAAATGGAAAAAGTATGCAGTTATTTTTTTTAAACAGTTCCCATACTTGGCTATAAAAAAGAAAACCTCTCTCAGCTTCCAAATACCTGGGGCAAGTTACACTGACAACCTCCCAGGTTGGCTGTTGAGTTTTACACCGAGCTGATGTGCTGAATATATCTAACGTTTTATACATGCCTTGAAATAGACAAAACAATTGATTAAGTTGAAGGCCACATTTCGGTAAGGTCAGGTTTACGATGGGGTATGTACAATCTAGGCACATTTGACATCCGGTTAGTACACGCAATTGTAAAGACTTTACTCGCAAACTGGGTAATTGCGCACACAAACGCTTAATTAAGTGCATTTGTCCGGGTCATTAAGCTGGTTGTATACACAGTTGTGAAAACTGTATGTTTCTACTTTTTTCTTCTTTTTAATCTTAAATTTCCTTTGTGATCTCCTAACACGTTCTAGAATGAATGAAAGAATTTATCCTTTAAGAGAATGGGGAGTTTGAAATGTTTGCAAGGGAATATGAAACCATGTGAAACCAGCTAACGTTTCAGATTTCAGCAGAAACTCAAAACGCATCAGTGATTCCCCAGGTTTACAAACCATATGGTGAACCTGAGTCTAACTTTCAATGACCACAGTCTGATTTATAGTTTTGCACAGCAATTGGTCAAAACCTGTGATTTTTCCCAGGCTACAAAGGAAACTAGACAACCTTAAGTGATTTGACTGAGAGTTGGGTTTAGTCTGAAGTCACAACTCAGAAGTTGACTGGAGGTTGGTATTTCCGTAGCTTTCTAAACTGTCCAACCATTTTATCAGTACACTAAAATTAAAATTGGCTGCTTTACTGGCCAAATATTATTAAAACTGTTGGCTTCATCTCTGTTTATCTTCTAGGACCACTTGGGAAACAATAGAAAAATCTCAATTTGATTTTTTTGTTGTTGGTGGTGGTTAAGAAGAGCAGAGCTCACATAACCTCCAGGAATCAACCTCTGGGCCAGTATGGGTTAATTTAGCTTTGTTTCCATTTCTGGGAACTGGACAGCACACATTGCAGGGATCTTTTTTTTTTTTTGCCTAACAAGGAACAGGTCCCAAAGCACTTTACCTCACCCGAAACAAATCTGAGAAAGCTTTCTTCAAGTACCACACCCATTTTGAGTTAAGCAACCCAAGTCAGGACACACAGGAGGCAATATCTGTTTGTTGGGATAAACGAGAACTGGAGAGGATTAGAAGGTGAGTCAGATTCCGTTCTAGAAAAAGGAGACGAATGACTCCACAAGGCTTGAAAGCAGGTTGCTTTTTCCTATTTCTTTCCAAAAGGAGAGCAAGAGGTTTCTTTTTTTTTTTTTTAATGTTTAGTGAGATGTTATGTATAATATTGGAGCCAAACACCATATCTAAACGAAATAGGAAAAATGACTTACTCAGCTGTACATCCTTATATGCTGCAGGTTGAATTTCTGCTCAGGCTAGTGATTTTAATGAATTTTAGATGGAAATTTTAAATAAATTATATAGGGGGAATTTCAGAGGTTATTCTAATTTGAGGTATTTTGGTTTATTCTAATTTAAAATTCAGAAACTGGGATGGAGTCGAATTGAACAAGCCTTTTGTACAGCCAGTTCAGCTGCTGTATTTGCTAAGATTGTTGATGTGTTTGATTTCTGTACTGTTGAAATGCACTATGATCTCCTATCTCAGTTTTAATTTTTTGATCAAGAGGGCACATCAAGATTGCCATATTTAATTGAAATGTTTTGTGGATAGGATATAAGCCCTGTCATGTGCAATGTAATCAAATGCAGTAATCTTCCATCATTACAAAACCAGCCTTCTTTGGTGAAAAGTACAATAAATAAGTGATAGGTAGCACTCTGGATTCATCAAAGGCAACGGGTAATTGTCCAGCTGAATTCTTCACGATGTTGTAGTTTAAGGTGTGGTCTTGAAAGATTGCTGGTTTGCGGTATCCTGGAATGCATTTTCACATCTGTTTCTCCCCAAAATAAGAGCATCTTTCTTTCGATAAATACATCAGTGGTTAATCACATGTCTTTGGGGAGGTGTACGTAGTCTTTCTCCAGGCAGATGTGAGGAAGGTCTGCCTGAATTGTGAGCTAAGAATGGTGTGAATGTGAGCAGTGTTGAGTTCAAGTTAAGGTATCTTGTTCAGGATCGTTGCTGTGCCTACCTCCTTCTGGCAGCCTCTAGGCAAGAAGGAGTGCATGGGAGACTGGGGCTTGCAAAATACCATGCGGACCTATTTTCAAAGAAGTGGTCAAACCTCTAAATCACCAGCAATTCTGTTATTGCTGTAAGGGCAAACATCACTATCAGAGCAACACAGGGATGGTTGTGACCTTCAAAACCTGCTGGAGAAACTATGTCTGTAAGTGGTCAACTCTTAGGACCCAAGAATAGATACTTCTTTGACTTAAAATGAACCATAGAGTCATGCAAGAGGAGCACGCAAGTTGCAGACCCCACAGTATATACACAAAACCACAGAGCTGTTGGTGTCTTCTCCTCAAGATGTATTCAGTGGTACTGAGTCTCTTTTTCCTCATATTCTCTACTCCTACTCATCCTGAGATTTTCCTTCAAATTTCTTTTCTCCAAGGGCCAGAAAGGAAAGGAGCTGCTTCTTGATAGCATGGCAATCTTTCAGTTTATTTAGCTCATCTTTTGAACTATCATTCCGGTTTCAGCAGCTCCCAATAAGCATCACTTGCAAACCAGTGAATTTTGTCTTAGCCTCAGAATTTTATAGACAGTCACAAGGCACTGAGCTTGATATTGCTAAAAGCAGCAGCATTTTTAGTATAAAGAAACAGATGTTTGGCTCCAGAACATGGGCGCCACCTTCTAACAAAGGTACTTCCCTAAACACAGATCCAAAGGTCAGGGTGTCTCTCCTTGCTTCCAGTGCACTGATGGACAAGCATATCCTGAGGTACCCACATTTTCTGGCGCTATTATACCCAGAGTATTTGTTCATTCCAAGAAGATTCAATACTGAATTGTGTGACTCTGATAAGCTTGACATAAGCTTGTGTTTGCTGGAAGAACAAATATACTGGCTTTCATAGCAATATGAATCCAGCAGGAGAAAAAGGCATAATTAATTACGTTTGAGCCAGTTCAGAGGCAGGAATGTAATGTCTCCCACGTTTCCATCGTTACTCTGCAACCACTCAAAACTTGAGGGGGCTTCCCAAGAGCACCCTCAAGGATGTGGGAGTCCAAAATGTGGGTGTCAATTATGCATGCTTAAGTCAAATAGGCAGCTTGGCCCTGACCTCACTTTCAGCTGGCCTTGCTTAGAAACAAAACTCCTGCAAAACAGGAAAGTTCTTGCAAACGGGAATAATCTTCATAATCTTAACCTTCCTGCTACCTCAGCTGCTATTTTATGGGTGTAAAAGTGTGCATCTGCCTTGGCATTTTTTTTTCTTTCTTTCTTATTTTTATTCGAAGGGAGGAACATTTCTTTGAAAATAGAGAACTTCATAGCTCTTCATGGTGTAGGACAATATGAAATCTTTAATTGGTCTTGAATCTGTCTTTTAAAATGTTATCTTAACAGAGAGAAAGAACAGCCTGATTGGGCCAATGGATCAGGCTGCCATCATATTATCCCTGCAGGTTTTCAGGCACAGCGTTGGAGAAAACAGTAAAACAAAGAGTCAGCTGAAAATAGATACGGCATACTATTACTGAGTTCTAATTCTCTGTGTGACAGACATTTTTGAGAGTTTTGAGTAATAACTGAGGAACACCTCCACATTCCCAATCAGGAAATCTAGTCTAAAATTGCTGTGACTATTTGGGTGCCCAGGCTTGTCCATTGCAATGAGAGCAAAGTGTACCAAATACAGCATTGAAACAGATGAATTGATTGAACACATTGAATCATTATTTCATTATTGCTTACTTAATAGGTGGTTCTTTTGAATCATTTTATATTTAAATGCATTATGATTATAATTTCCTTGGGTACTCACAATCTTTGAGTCAAACTGATATTCCTTTTGATTGTTCTATTACAAACACTAGAAACGTCTTCCTTACAAAAGGCTTTTGACTACATTTAATCTAGATTTAGTTTAGGATATTGATGGTCTCAAGACATTCAAATGCATTCAGAAGTTGGTGTTCAAGTAGGTTTTGAGCATAATTTTCCAGCTCATCATAAGCTGTATTTTTATTCTCTGCCCACAGTATTTCCTGTAATTCAACAAAGGCCTTTGTGGAAGGTTTGAAAACAGCTTAGGCAATCTTGAGGTCCATTGTTTGAGGACTCCGACCTCAGTTTTTAACCTAGTGGGCTCACTGCTGTCTATCGCTAGTAAATTCTGTTCTCCTCCCAAACAGAAAAAAAAATTAAGGCTGAGAATTCCTTCCCTGCATTACTGCCAGAGGAGAGACTTCTGTAGCAAATTGACTTGTATCCACAAAAACAGTGTGGCAAGATACCGTATGTGGTAATTGTATGCACTGTTCAAAATATTTTAAATGAACTTGTTCTTACAAAGAAATAAGTTATGAAGTTAACTTTTACATGTGTGTGAATAATTAAACTATTGTCACTACTCTAAATTATCATCTATTGTTAACTTACATCATTAAATCTTGCTTCTTTGCTAAAGAATAATGAAAAATACACTTAATTAACAGTTATTGCAAGCTTGAGGCCATTGATAACACAGTTCTCAGACTGAATTTCACAAGTGTGTTTTGTACTTGACTTGAAATTGCTGCTTTATTCTAAAGGCCTGCACAGTGATGTGGGCATAACGAATTTTGTATCACAAGAACGAACTCCCTTAGTAAATTATGTCACTGTTGGTTAAGATTAGGTTGCTACAAGCAAACAACTCAAGTGTTATTTATTTTTTTTTTCCAGTGCACAGGGCGGAGTTATGGTTTGAGCCTGCTGTTTCAGTTGCTTTTAGCAAATCTATGAAAGGCTTTTGCTGTGTGCCAAATCTGACAAAATCCCACCCCCTTTGCCTCGCAGCTTCACTGTGCCAATCCATCAGAAGATTTTGGGGGGTTCTGTAACAGTTCCCTGAGGAAAGTGACTCTGGTTAATTTCCTTGTTGTTTCGATTACAGAGGTGATAGGGTTTTTTTCCTTGGATATTGTTAAAGAGGCTTGCCAGCACTGTAAAGAATGTGCTGCATTCTTCAGATGAAATAAGGCCAATCAGTGGAATAATGAGGAAAGTAATATCTCCCTAGAGAGTCTGATTGGGTTTTCATCAAATCAGCCAACCTTTTCCAGTCATTTACACCAACGTTCACTCCATGCAGGGTGTTATGCTGTCTCAGATCCTTTCCTCCTTTTAAATCCCTTGTGATTATTACTGATAACTAAATAATTGGGATGAGGCAAATTTATGTATATTGTATATGTTCTCCTTTTTAAAATTAATTATTTTGCTCTTGTTTTTTCACGTATATTTTAAACAACTCTCCTACCCTGGAAGCTATTCCAAAGAAGAGGGGGATATGCAAGAGCTGGAAGATTTATTCCTTTGTGACACTGAATGTCCTTTTATTTTTAATATGTGGGGTAGTATCCCCTGAATGGAAGGTTACCTACTGCTAAGACTAAAATCCCATGACAAGATGCCCAATTCTTGTTGTTAATTAGAGCTTGACACATTTATTTTTATTTATTCATTAATTTGCCTTTCCGAGATAAACCTCTAAAATGAGCCATTTAATTTATTGGGGAGTGAAGAGAACAATAGTTACCATGATCTTCCCTTATTTCATGTTCTTTTCTCTGTCAAGAGCACAGCATTAAATGCACGAGGAACATCTAACTACTGAAACAGAAACATGTTCTCTTTCTCTTTCACTCACACAGAATTCAAACTAAGAAAATGGTCATTTTAGGTTTGCACATAGCTTACGCAAGAGGTTTCTCGCTGTACCTACGTACATCAATAATCTGTTCTGAAAAATATAAGGATTACGGTGTTGAGCCAGATCCTCCCATGGTGTAAACCAGCTCAGTCCTACTGACACCAGTAGCTGTGCTCATTTACACTTTCTGAGCATTTCACCCAGCGTGAATCCCTTCACGTACACAGAAACACATGGCAAATTATTGGCTCACTAGGGCTACTGTTCATACATCACTAACTAGCCCTTTCCTGTGAATCCAGGACCTTTTGGCCATCGAATGAGAAATAAGCAGGAGCATAAAAGATGCAGGATACTGCAGAGCTATGCTATTTAAACGCATTTGCAGACTAAATGTTGCAGTCAGCCTATGGCTGGCAGCTGCATACAGAGCTATGCAGTACCTAAAATAAGGGGGATTTTTGTTTTCCTTCTGTGCTGGCTAGTGCTCTGTTGTGGAGCACAGACTAAAAGAAAGCTGGTATCCTGTCCAAGTTATCTTCCTTCCGTGGCTGGGAGATTCAGAGACAGTGTAGCTTCATTGTACACAAACACGTTTATGGCATCTTTGACAAGCTCCTGGACCACATCAGGCATGATCGGATTACATCACTAAAATTAATGTGGTCTTTGGATGTTTTACACAGCAATCTGGGAGGCATTTATTTCCTGCAGTTTGGGGGGTGGGGGGGGACACGACATGTTTAGCATGTGAAAGTTTTCAAAATTAACTGAGTTCCATTCACACCAGTCCTCCCACACTGCTCAGCAAATGATTCAAAGCCTTCAGCGTGATTTCATCTGTGCAGACTCTAATCCACTTACTTAATGAAATACATAATTAACATATTATAATTGCAGTAAAGATGGTTTTGACAGAAATCATTTCCCGTATCTAATACCGTGGTAATTTAATCTGTTCCCCACTCCCTAACACGACCCTCCGTGATTAAGTTTCATAAGAATTTTTTTGATTGATTGATTCATCTGACGTGCCTGGGCCCTGCTAAAGGAGTGTCTGTCAGTTTACAGAGCCACGTGATATTGTGGCAGATGGTTGTGGAGAGGCTCTTTGCGCTGTCTCCCTGTGTGGTCTTTTTTTTTTTTTTTCCCCCCTAAATGCCCTGATAATCCAAATACAGCAACCCTGATCCACTAAATCGCTACATGTTTTTATATGCTGTCTTTTAGTTGTGTGTATAGTTATTAAACTAGGGAAGGCAGGATGTGTTAAACTAGGAGGTCTAAATCCTAATGCTGTCATTCACTTCCACAATAAAACAACCCACACAGATACTTTTTATTTGATTTTTCTTTCTGTTTGTTTTCAACCCAATCTCTCTAGTCTGTCATTCACTCTCAGGCAGTTACTTGAGTTAAAAGGACCAGCGAGCCAAGTTATACAGACCTTCTCAGCTAAATATCACTTGTTACCTGCAGGAATATATGGGGAACATAATCAACCACTGGCTTTTCAAGTCAGACTCAAATGGTTGCTCTCTCGATATGGGTCATGACTCATGAGATAATATCCAGCAAAAGGTCTGTGGCAAATGATTACTTCCTTTTCATAGACTGAAACCCTATAATTTTTTTAATGCTGTCAGTCTCCAGGAAACTGTGTCCTAGTGACATTGTGAAAAAAACAAATCCCAAAGTGGAGGGATGCTGGATGTCTTCCACCGAGACAAACCAAACCATTTGGCAACATAAAGCATCCTCCTCTTGCCCACCTTCATTTCTGCCCCTTACACCACTCTGTGCTCCAATATACCTTTTCCCATCTCTGGTTTGCTTCTCTTATGGTAGGAGTTCAACCAATACTGCTCATCTCTCTCCTGTATTTTCCTCTCTGTCAGTGGCTTGCATGAAGCTAGCTAGTTTTCCAGCAGCTCTAGTGAAAAGCAAGTAACTGTCTGTGTTTGGGACAGACGGCAGAAAGACAAAGACTTGCCACTGTCAAGGCAGCCAGTTATTGTCAGAGCTGAGAATAGAGCTGCTTGCTCTAATTAGATGCTCAACTTGCTGAAACAGTCCATCCTGTTGCAGGTTTGGGCATTGGTGCCTGCAAATTTTGTTATCCACAGCTAAGAGGTTCCCTGACACCCTGAGCAGGGCCAATGGCAACTTTTGTTCTTTGCGGCTTGTTTTTGCTCACAAAATGGTCTGCACAATAAGGTAATACCGTACGTGAGAGGGCATGGGGCTGTAGCATGGATGTTTGGGCCTTCTCCTGGGGCCAGGCAGGAGGGGGATAGACAGGTTGATTTGTGTGAGCTGATTTGCCCCTGGGACAAGGTGGGCATGGACTTTTCAGGGTTTCTATTTTGGAAGAGGGCAGATTAGGGGTGTTTAAGCCTTTTAAGTCTCTTGATTGTCCAGATTTTTGAAAGTCTAGCTCTTGAGGTGAGACAGCACCATAGTGAGATAATGGTAGCAGAAGCTCAAGCCTCTCTTCATAGCACAAGATGCACCAACACTGCCATCCAAGCAGTGGGGCAATCCCTTAGGCTCACATTTTGCTTTGCAGTTGTACCAGTTTGCAACACTGGTTGGTACCAGGCAGTATGGCACTAGGAGCAGCATTGCAGGCCAATTCCCAGTCTGGTAGTGTGTGGGATGCCAACTTCAGTGGTTTATGGCTTGTAATGGCTGAGGTATACTGCAGGCACAGAGACCACGGTCAGCTTCTGTGTGCTGTTGTGCCCCAGCTGCTGGTAATGTTTTGAGTAGCAGTCCCTTGGCTCTGTTGGTCAAAAGGTGGATGAAGGTGGTGAAGTTGTGAACAGTGAGCAAATCTTTGCTTCCTGTCAGCCCGAGTCTTAATTTTTTTGCTTTCCCATAACTGCAAATAGTCTCAAAGGGTCTGGTGAGCAATGTTGCTTATGTGTTACAGGGCAGAGACCTTGGTCTTAAATTGCTGGACACAGTTGCAAATTGCAGCATTTGTTCTGTTTTACACCTGGAATGTCCAAGTGGGTGTATTCACTGACAAGGAGGGTAAAGACGGTAGAAAATAACGGAACGTAATTTACTGCCTGTCTTTGCTTTGTTTTGTTATTGCACTTGATAATAAGTCAAAGGTGACTCAGGCTCCAGCCTCTGTGATGGTCGTAATGCACCAAAGGGACTGGAGGTAGAGCTGACCCACCTGTCCTGCTGCCCCACGTCCTTCTGAACATTAGATCTTGGGCAAGTGCTTCTGACAGAAGCCTCCATTCATGAAAGGCTCAGTCTTCTTCCTAGTAGAGGGATACATGAATCATTTTTGATGATGTGAAGCTGCATTTAATTGCGTCGTCTTTCATAAACTGAGGGAGTACCAGTGCTTGACAACATACTAGGTTTGTGGGTTTTTTGTTAGATGATGCAAAATGCAGCATACTCATTCATTTCAGCAGTGTTTTAAACACTAATAGGGATTTAGGTGCCTAATTTCTGTTGATGAGCTGATGCATTAGTTATGGTTTACTTGCCTACCAGTTCTCACTGACCTGTATACTACTGGTGTGTTTGCGTAAAGACTTGTGCCAAAATTATGCTATAGTAAGCGAAGGCTTTCCGTGGTGCATCTAAATCTGCTTTCCCTCCTAGTGACAGGTTGTAAGTGCACTGATCAACAAAAGCCCTGCTTTTCCCATTGAATTGTGAAACACTTACCTGGGAGCAGCTTGAGCACAGAACTCAAGACGAATTAAGAGGCATTTATGTAAAAGGAGGAGGACAGAGGTTTTGAAAAAAAATCAACGCAAATGGTCAGTTTATTAATACACTGGCACAAAACCACAAGTGTGGACAATATACCCACCCACCCCAAGCCCATAGCCAAACCCATACTGAGTTCAAGGAGGCCATGCAAAATGAGGCACACCAGCTCCTACATCCGAGTCAGTGAACTCATTGAACTTGACTGAAATTCCTGTTGGAGCATTTTCTTTTTCCTATGAGTGTGAAGGGAGGGGGAGGCTCCTTTGTGAGTGGCAAGTGTACATGAACACCACCACGTCAACTGCCAATATGTTATGAGGCCTTGGTAACAATCTGGAGTCTCTGGGGAGCTCTGCTGCAGTTCAAGTGAGTATCAGACAGAGAGAAAACAATTTCTGGTGCCAATAATGCAGCACAGATGAAAAATGTTTTAATATTTGAAGCTGCTTTATGGCAGAAGCAATGACAGTGATGGAGTCAATGTCAGCTTTTTTCCTTTAAATGTCATCTTTCGTCTATGAGTTTTTTCTGCTCTGGAGGCATGCAAGCCTGATGCTGACTGTTTGCAACCATTGATCATTGATTTTATTCTAAATGGAAAGCTTGCCAGAAGACTAGAAATTCTGGAATTTATTAGGATTTCTTTAAGAGGCACTTTAGCTCAACAGTTCTCATTACTGTCTTTACAATGTTACTTATTTTTCTTTTTATGTCATATGATTTGTAAAGGGTTAGTACTCAGAGAACAATATACGATTAAACCATTGTGCATGCTGGAGTTGCAAGCTTAGAGGGGAAAAAAGGATTCTAAGGAGGGCTAAGCACATATCTGAGTGTTAAACAACAACTAATGTCTCTTCAGAACCAAAAGCTCTATTTTGAAATCTGTGGACATGATTTTTATTAAACAGCAGTTTTGATTAAATAAGGTCACTCTTAAATTAACAACTCTTAAATACATAAATAAAAGGGCTAAACTATCTTTATATTCTGACATTTAGTGCATAAACAACGTACTGTACGTACCAAATGTCAGGATATAATGAAAGTTTGTCCCGTTAAACTAATACTACTGATGGGCAAAAATGTCTTGGACTCTAATAGCTCTTCAATGTATTTATTTACAGTGACATTATTCTGAACATGCCAACTAGGAGTGGTTTAAGGCTTTATTACATATTAACATTTAACATATTTGTGTGTTTATGTATAAGTGATTATTCTTCATTTGGTTAAAAAGAATCCATTTACGATTATACAGTAGGCTAAATGTTTTCAGTTTGTGATATGTTTCCATTGGCACAAGACTAGTTCAAACAGGTATGTTAGCTCTTGGCTGACATGCCTGACATTCAAGCTTTATTACGGAGCAGTGTACCCAGGGAATGTGAATTATAGTGAGTATCAGCCTTGGCCTGCTAAAAGCATCATTCAGCCTAGTTGATTATGGAATTTACTTTGGAGTTTGGGTCTGAAGATCCATCTACTGAACTGATACTGTTTATTTGTTTAGTTACAAATATGTTGCAGACCAGACAAAGGGAAAATCGTAGTGGAAAACAGGCTAGTTGAATAGCAATGAAAAGCAGGGAAAAGCAAAATCTTGCAAAGTAAAGAGCCAGTAGTAAAGTTTATTGCCACTGTTTAGATAAAACTAATTCTGGCAAACCCTTTAATAAACCATCAAGTGCAGCACTTGAAATGTAAAAGAAAACTTTCTGGAAAATAAAATGACCATCTGCAAATGTTACCTTAGATGCTGTAAATGGAGTTTCTGGTGTAGTGGGGTCTATTGTACCCCATTGATTAAGTTGCTTTTAATGTTTATAATAATGAACGTCCTGATCTGCAACGCCACATATAATACAACGGTTGTATTGTAACCGGGGTAGAGGAACAGCAGAATAATGTCTGCTTGCCTCAACACCATCTATTCTGCACAGGCTGTTTCCCCACATACTCATTCTCATACTTGTTAACAGGTGTTTTTCTGTGCCTGCAGCAGTGAAGCTCAGGTAATAAAAATGGCATATTTTCTCTTTATTGTTGGATAACCTATGTTTACTTCTGCATAGATTGCCACCAAAAGAGCTTGTTTAGAGTTATTCTATACCCAGTGACCTGTTATTTCTGGCAAGGTTTTAAACATTCTCTGATGAGATCAGACTCTTTGGTTAAGTGCAGTAATTGGGAAATACTGAATACTATCCAGCAGCCATTTCTTGAGAGTACCATTTAAAAGTCTCTGCTACTAGGAATATCTATGTCCATAAAGTGCAACACCATTTTCATGAACCATTTGTGCACGGTTGGAAGGTGAATCTTCAGAGATGTTCCATCAAGCGCACTTACAGCTTAAAATCCTAATGAACACTTGCAAAATAACCATGAATTGGCCCTAATAGGAACAGCTGGAAGCTTATCTGACAGTTTTGGTATCTGGTTGTGAACCAGGGAATCCTAAAAAAAAAAAATATTTAAATATGAAGTGGTGACAGTGTCTTATGCTCCCGTGGCATAGAGATCCTCCTTATCATCATTAATTTGTGTTGTAGCAGAATCTAGAGGCTGCAGTGGATTTAAGGGTCCCATTGTGTTAGTGCTGCACATATACATTACAGATATTTCTTGCACTTAGGAACTTACTTTCAAAAGAATAAGATAGCACAGGCAGAAATGGGAAATGAATGTGAGATGTGCTTTTGATACCCAAGATCATATGATTTGGGGGTGGAACTGAGATTTAGTAAGTTTTAGTTTAGTGTCTTGCTTCGTATATTGCTTCATACCTTTCAGGAACCCTATATTTTTCTGCATAGCATTTACTGTTACAGGCTTCTGCCTGGACAAATTATTGGTTGTTTACAGGTCTCTCCTTCCATCAGGAAGTGACTGGCAAAGGAAGGCCCTACAAAAAGTGATCTTTAAAAAAAAATTAAGTCAAAGTAATCCATAAAGAAAAATTTACATTTTTTGTTCCTTGGTTGGGAGAAGGATTTTAAGGAAAAGCAAACCTAACTTTTCGACTCCTAAGTGGATTGCTGCTAAGTGGCAGCAGAGGACCGCAGAGGCAGTGGCAAGCGTGTTGAGAACAGTGCTATTAAAAAGAAAGGAATTTTGGGGAAACCCTGAAATTTTCTAGAGAAAATAATTTCAGCTGAAAATCATTGAGTAGCTTTAGTAAGGATGTTACTCCTTTACATTGGGAACCAGTGACATTAGCATTCCTGTGCTCAGCAATCCGCAGTTTTGTGAATTTATCCATCTTTCTTTACAAATATTCGGCTAACATCAGTGAAAGGAGTCAGTTCCTTCACTGTGAGGAGCTTAGCCTTGCAAGAAACCTCCTCCTGCTACTCCATATTCAGAGAAGCCCTGAGGGAGCTATCAAGACTATTCTGAGAGTAAATTACCCACCAAGAAAAGGATTACAGGATCCTGGCCCCACTCAAGATCCTCAGCTAGATCAACACATGTCAGTGTTGGACAAAGGTTTATGCTGATAGTATGTTCAGTGTGCTGATGCCCCTAGGACTATTTTTTAGAGACCTCTGAGAGGCTGAAGAGCAGAGGCTTGATTTTGGAGTCGGGGAAAGCAACGGTCACTGGTGACTTCTCATAGGGTAGCATCAAGCCCCCAATACGCTTTTGAGTGACCACATTAGTAGAAATAGAAGTCAATAGGTAAGGGTATCCTGTGGTGCTTTACACTGCCATGACTCCTGTGGTTTCTCTTCTGACAAGGGAAGAGTTGAAGCTGCAAGGCAGCCTCCTTGCTCCTCCAGTGAGGAAAGTGTAAGCTGCAATATCTGACCTCAGCTCAGCTGGGCTGCCCCAGGGTATGGGGACACATTTGTTCCATGGGGTCAGTCAGGATGATGGTACTGTGCCCCACATCATCCTTCTCATCTTCCAGGTGATGGAGAGATGGGGGAGTTGCCCAGTGTTTCACTCCTGATGGTACCAGGCTGGGACACAGCTGTGATCACCCTGTCACAGTCTGCACCTATGTGACTAAAGAGAAAAGTTCAGCTGCCAATATACTCAATCTGGAACTCCTCATTAAAAAAAAAAAAAGAGCTATTAGACGTTATATCTTTAATAAATGGCCTATATATTATGACATAATTTAATTTAGTGCTCAGAATGTATTATGGCTGCCATAACAGTTTTACATTTATAGATTTCATAGTTTTGCTTCTATAAAACAACTACAATCTGTACCCCTTCCAGCTAATTACAATAAAATGCTTCCATTCACATTTACAATGTAAACTAAGGGTAGAGGCGGGTGAATTCTGCCTTAGGTTTATAGCTTCACAGGCTGCTGAGATTGCCTAGGTTCAGCATCCCCTGACTAAGGTGCCTTCTGGGGTCGGGTCCTGGGGGAGAGCTGCCAGGTGGACCGTGCCCATTGCTAGGAGATCCTAGGGGGTTACTGCTGAGGGACCGTGTTTGTGGGGACGGTTGAAGAGATGTTGAGAAAATGAAAGAAGTTGAGAGGACATGCTCATTTAGGCTGACCTGGAAAAAAGAGAGTACCAGACCTGAGTATGATAGGACTCCTTGGAAAGAGGAGAGGAAATCAGCTGTAAGAAATGCAGATTGAGTGAGCAGGATGCAGGGGAATGAAGCTTTGGAAACTCAAATGACAGGTTCAAAAAGCATGTGTGTATCTGAGAAAACACAAAACAAGGTGAGAGAACAACAGACGTGTTATAATGGGATTCATTTTCCTATCGTGGTGTAATGTATTTATTCAAGAGGTGTTTGTGTACAGAAGTCCTGCTAAAAGCAATGCTTATTTCATTTTTTTTAATTAAAACATAAAATCAAAGATCCCTAATGACTGTAGAAAAAGTTAACAAAATCCTTTCTTATTTCAGAATCCCCAAACTTAAAATAACATTGTGTCAAGAAAAGCAATAATTTCCCAGTTAACAAAAATTGAACATGATACTTAACGGACTTTCTCTGTTTATTATTTCCCATATCTGCACAAACCAGTTAAAAATGAGCTACCATCTACCTTTGATACCGTATTTGTTTAAGCTTTCCCCAACCTGTTTATAAACTCAGCATGTAAGAGTCTCTGAGAAGGAGAGGCCAACAGCAAGGACTTTTGTTCCTGTGGAAATCTTTACTCTGGAACCGACGTTCTTAATGACTAACTGGAGAGGAGTCATTCCTGATTTTCAGTCATGCCCAAGTGCAACAAATGGAAATGTTTTTTTAGCTTGTAGTCCTTCTTACACAGTAATCAAAAATGCTCTAAAGAGCTCACATTGTTTCTGAGGTGCAGCTTGGTCAAATATTTTTATGATCCCTTCCTAAATTTTCTGATTTTGTGAGGGTCTCTTTTTTGAGGAGAGAAAATGCTACATTTACATGGATCAGAGGTGACCAGTGTTTGTAGCAACACCCCGGCCGCTACAATTTCAATGAGGCAAATGTACATGTGAGTTTCTATTTGCACATACAATAAAAATATGTCTCATTCCACATTCACATGGCAGCTCAAGTATATTTGACAACCCAACTTTTGATGCTTTACAGTGTGGGCCCAGGTCTAATAACCTTCTTCTGCAGATGCTGGTTTTGTATGTTTTTAATCACAAATCATTCCTTATCTATTAACCAATCACATTTGCTAACTGGATTGCTTGTGAAGACCTCTTATTGTAATTAGCATGCTTCAGTTGAAGAGTAAACAAATATTCTAACAAACTACTACGACATAAGTTGATTTTCTGTTACTCAATCACTACCATTGTGGATACAGCAAATTTTGAATTAAACATCTCTCCAAGATTTAATGATCTCAGTCAAGAACATTTTAATTAAATTAAGGATTGAAACTTTTATTTTTGACAGAGAATTAATAAGTCAGCGAAAGGTGAATCTGGTTCAATGAAAAGCTTGATCCAGAGAAATAGTCTGGGAAATAATTAAAATTGCGTTGACCAACTGCACTCAAAAGGAAGAGTAAATATTTTGTAAAGAGATGGTAAAACATAATGTACCACACTGAATTCCAAGTACTTTTATAGGAAGACGGGCATTTGCCTACATAGCAATAGCCCTCTGACGAGGAGGTCATATCTTCCACCAGACCTCTGTTCTGTCATCCTTGTGTTTGAGTTGACAGATGTGAATGTTGGGGTATTTCATGAACTATATTAGCAACATTTTGAGAGGTGTAGATATACTGAGGGATCTGGCTGATATGACCGGTGCACTGAGTTTGTGGTGTGCAGTTTGCTGGCTTTCCTATTGGTTACTCATCCACGATTACTGAAGCTGCAATATACTACATTTACTATCACCTTTTGCTTTAATGGCAGAATAAATAGAACTGGACATCAATCCAGAGCAACAGATTTATGTGTATAAAAACTGTATGACTAACATACTCAGATCAACCAAATAGCATCTGTCTGGCTCCTTTATTTTATGTTTTGAAACACATGCACACACGTGCATACACACACACACACACATGTTATCTCTGGATATTTAATCAGTCAAATTACCTGGGAAGTAGATTTTGTGTAGTGAACATATTATGAGCTACCAAGAAATATAAGTTTACTGAAAATATCTTTCTGACATCTGCAAAAAAAAATTTCAAGGTTAAAGTGACTCAAGGATCCAATCTGCAGAAGCTCACTCATACACTAGACAATATCTCTTTTCATATTCTTTAAACCACTGCACGCAACTCTCCTAATCTTAATAGTACTCTGGAGAGTGTGGAATGGCCAAAACATGAAACAGAATAAACCAAATATACAGAAAACTGTTGCATTTGCATTGCAAAACATTGGCTTGGGTTTGAAAATAATGGAATGACAGTTTGTCCTCTAAACAGTGTCCAACCTCCTTAACCTTTAAGTGTCATCTGTCTAGGCAGCCCTCAATGCTTGTTTCTTACAGATGAAAACAGGGCCCATAGGACTTAGGACAGATCCGGTAACTGGGCTCCATTAACAGGTGGGCTTGCTCCTAAAATAGTAGACCAAAAAAACCCAAGACAAAATAAAAGAGATTTGATTTAGAAATGGATTTATTTGAAATGTTTCCACTGAAACCTGGAGGATAGAGGAAGGGAGAGAAAAAAGAGTGTAACCTGGGGGAGGGAACAGAAGGCTGACAAAGATGGGCACTTCTGTGAAGCATGCTGTGGAAATCTGTCCTTGGTTGTGTCCTGGTGGCAGTAAAGAAAATGCAAAAGGGGAGAATGTTCTTCCAAACTCCATTCGTGTTCATCTTAGTTCTGTGTAGATCGGTGGTCAGATCTCCTGCAGAGTATGTGAGAACTTGCACATCTCCTTGTCTTTTCCTGGCCTGCCTCCTCTTCCTCCAGGAAAGCAGCCAGCTATGTAATGATTCCTTGTGGACATCCACCTTTCAGATTGAATCCAGCATGAAGAGAGCAGAATTCTTAATTTTTCCTCATTTTAGTAAGAGGAATCTTGTTTTTTTCTGGTTCTCCTTACTACAAGTCCACTTACAGGCCAGATCTAATTTCTGATGCTTATTGTCTCAACCTCTTTTAAGTCCAAGATTTTCTTTCTAGTCCTTGCAGCTAAACCTCTTTGCCAGGCCATTACAGTTTCATGTCACAAATACTGCAAGCTCCTCTGCAGCCTTTTTAACCCCCTTCACCCTCCAAGAAATCAAATGACACCAGAAGGAAGGTCTAAACAGGGGTTTCAAGATGTTGTGTCAGAAAAACTGGCAATTTTAGTCTGTAAAATGACATTATAGAGAAAGGAGGGGTTGTTCTTAGGATATTTGTCCAGGTTTGTTGAAATGGTCAGCATTGCCCATGGAAATATTTTTGCATCTTCATGGTGGGAAGATGTCTTTGTTCTCTTGATAAGATTTGTGAACAGTAATGAAAAATTTGGCTTTCTCTCCCAGAACTGGTTTCACTGGCTTTGCCTTCCTTCCTCATAGGATGGAGGGCAAAATACAGCAGGAAACAGAGACAATAATATTAATTGTGCAAAGGAAAAAATGCTATAAATATTTTGGTTGAAACAGCAGAGACATTAAAGATAAAAGTTAAATGGAAATAAAGGCAGTCAGATGATTATTATATGTTGCTATAAAATTCAAGAGCTGTTAGAAAAGGTAGATCAGGATTTGCTTTTAAAAAAATGACAGGCCTGTAAGAAAGCAATATTTTTGATTGATGGAGATTTTAATTGCTCTGATATTTATTGGAATGACAGCTATTAGGAATTGAAGCAGTGATAAGGGATTCTCTGAAGCTTGAGGGTGTTTGGATAAACACTTCAAATTTGAATGCCTATCAGAAACTTATTAAAATTATTAAAACCTTGAATTTTTCATTTGGGCTAAAAGTCTTTGAAAAGAGGTTTGCTTGGAGAATTTCCTATGAAATGATATAGATTCTATTAGTGATGACTTTTTCCTTCTCTCCTCTTGAGAAGTATGTGCAAGCTAGAATAGGCAGGAACTGCTGACATGTGTATCTGCAGAGATTATAGTGTTAAGGACCAAATTCATGTGGGTAAAACATGTTCCAGAAAAACATGTAGCCTTAGAATTAACAAATGGTGTTACTTCCCCTAGCAATTCAGGTTTTATTTTTAAGAGATCTAATCTGCACATGTGCTATTTTCCATCTATGGCAACTCTAGTTTTTAGAAAGTTAATTACTTGCTTTGGGTATGTAATTGGAAAATTTAGTCCTGCATTATTAACAGTTCTGTTCTGGATTCCTGACTTTCTGTGGTCCAAAATGATTTTCAGAACTGTTGAGCATCTGCAAGCTAAACCAAAGAAAGGAGGAGGCTATCATTGTTTCAGAGATTGGGGGATGTGAAAGCTCCAAGTGTGGTCATCACATCACAGCTTTGCTGATCTATGTGTCTTTTATTATCCTACAGAGATGAAACATGAATGGCAAAGTTAATAAAATGTCCATTCATTATCTTTCATGCATATTTTCTCTTTTTTAGTGTTTTATTTAGTCATTTCCACATCAAAAAGCAGGAGGGTAGAAATCTAGTACTATTTAACCTCGTGACACTGGTCATATGAAGGTAGGATTTTTCTTTCTTTCCCCCTGCAAATGCCATCCCAGTTACACGATAGTCATGACCATTCATTATCATTAGCTAAACCAGTTTCCTGGGAGATGTGCTAATAAAATGTCTAAATTACACATTGATTAAGTGTGTATGTTATATACTGACAGTTGGATATAAAGTCTAAGTATAGGTACGTTTGGCAAGAAACATTTATATGGGCACTTTGAATGAGTGGGATGGTGTATAATTGTAACAACTTGAATTCTTGTTTTCAAGAGTATTGGAAAAGGATGATGTGAAGAAGCTGTCACTATTTCTGGAATGATACAGTCTAGGATGATCAGGTCAGACCACAAATGAAATATAACTGTGCAACAGTAGCACCCTGCTGCTTTACGGAACAGAGTTTACATGGCTAAGGATTTTTGAGTAGATGTGGTGAAATGCTAGGGAGTGGATCCGTCCAATATAGGTGTGTGTTGTGAATCAACAGTGCCATAAACTGTTAAAGAAAAAAAAAATGTGTAGGAATCAAGGAAGTAGTACAGGCAGCTGTTGCATGAGTTTTGGAAGGAAATGGAGAGCAAGGGGAGATTTTGGGAGAAAGAAAGGTATGCCCTATATTCCAGGGGTAGATAGAAACATAATAGAATTAGCTGGGAGGTACCGAGAAGAGAAGAGTTAGGCTGAAAAAGTAAGCATTGACAAAAAGGAAGTGTCAGTCCAGAGGGTTTCAAATACACATATCTATTTTGGAGACGTTATTTGCAACATGCTTCAATTCTTTCACATGTGGTTTTCTCTTTGTCAGTTTTTATCCAGTCAGCTGTCTCTTCTCTGCTGTATCCCTGTGCTGGTTTTGGCTGGGATAGCGTTA